>NW_028319286.1:890000-900000 GCF_062004578.1 Staurois parvus
GATCAGTAGAATAGAGGTCCCCTCAGTTTCAGTTCAGGATTTGGTGGAATGGTAAGCGGGGCAAATGGAGAGTTATTCTCCCCAGCTGGAGAACAGAGACATCATTAAAAACTGACACAGCAGTTACAAAGGAGACAGTAATGCACACGCACTGTAAAAATAACAATTTGTTAAAGAAGCTTGCAGCAGTTTTCAGTCAGAAAGGTGTCCCATGGGAAGGTTTCCCCTCACCACCTGTTCCAGTGAAAACTGCTGCAACAGACCACCCTCTGCAGAGTGAATACAGTAAGGTAAGGGGGGTTACTGAAATAATGGGGAACATCTATATCAGTGCCCCCCCTTACCTTACTGTATTCATTCTCCCTTACATCAGTGACCCCCCCCCCCCATATTGGCCTAATGGCATTGTCACTGACCTCCTCTCAGGTGCACTGTGCACTCAGTCAGACAGTCCTCTCTGGGCTCCAACTGGCAGGTCTGGTTTCATTCTATATTCTCCTCTCCATTGTCCACGCACATCTGACTCCCCGCCCTTGCTCTTGACTCCTCCCCAGGCTCCTCCTCACAGACTACAGACATAATAAAAGACAAGAGATGGTCAGAGACTGCAGACACGGTACAGGAGACGGTTAGAGGATGCGGCCACGGTACAGGAGATGGTTAGAGGCTGCAGCCACCGTACAGGAGATGGTTAGAGGCTGCAGCCACCGTACAGGAGATGGTTAGAGGCTGCAGCCACCGTACAGGAGATGGTTAGAGGCTGCAGCCACCGTACAGGAGATGGTTAGAGGCTGCAGCCACCGTACAGGAGATGGTTAGAGGCTGCAGCCACCGTACAGGAGATGGTTAGAGGATGCAGCCACGATACAGGAGATGGTTAGAGGCTGCAGCCACGATACAGGAGATGGTTAGAGGCTGCAGCCACGATACAGGAGATGGTTAGAGGCTGCAGCCACGATACAGGAGATGGTTAGAGGCTGCAGCCACCGTACAGGAGATGGTTAGAGGCTGCAGCCACGATACAGGAGATGGTTAGAGGCTGCAGCCACGATACAGGAGATGGTTAGAGGCTGCAGCCACGATACAGGAGATGGTTAGAGGCTGCAGCCACGATACAGGAGATGGTTAGAGGATGCGGACACGGTACAGGAGATGGTTAGAGGCTGCAGCCACGATACAGGAGATGGTTAGAGGCTGCAGCCACCGTACAGGAGATGGTTAGAGACTGCAGACATAGTACAGGAGATAGTTAGAGGCTGCAGACATAGTATAGGAGAGTGTTAGATATCAGACATTACAGCACAGGCTATCAAGGTCAGAGGCTAAGAACATGGTACAGATCATGGTTAGGGGCTGGGGATTTGATACAAGTAAAATCTGAACACTAGTCATCACCACTGCCTGTTGTCTGTGTCTGCTGTGCCCATGCCTCCTCTCCTCTGCAGCATCAACGTAGTTCTTGTCTGAGTGGCACTGACAGCCCTCAGCTCCGAGACTCCCAGGGTAGGTGCCTGGCTCTCCCATCTCCTCATCCATTCCTCCTGAGTCCTGGCTGTTGCATCTTCATAAAAAGGCGCCATGATGTCATACATGACCACCTCCCCACCAGAACCAGCTTCACACATGCACAGGTGGTAAGTCGGCTGAAGGACTTTTTTTTTTCTTCCACGGATGGCTGTCATCCATAAACGGACAACCCGTAAATGGTTAAAATGTACAGACAGTTGACAACCCTGTACAGTACATACAGGAACAAATGTTCTCTGCAAAGTGTACCAGCTCTGATTGCAAAGCTAGGGGCCGGGATACTTGTACCCGTCAGGTTTTTTAGGAAAGATAAGACATCCTGAGAGAACACACTCCCCCTCCAAACCCCCATGCACACAGAATGCAGCACACAAAATCACAGAGCAGCACCAACAACGAGGTGTCAACATCATCATTCTCCAACCTGGACGGTAAATCGTTGTGCTTTCCTGAGTGGTAAGACTCCTCAACTTCTCACCGCCGCCTCTCTTGTCGATTCCTGTGAATCAGCCAAAATGTGAGCCATGAGTGGTCCTGCTGACACCACCCTTCTCAACAACTAACAATCGTTAAATTGAAGGCACCGAGTATAAAAAAAGTCGGCCGAACAGTGACAGCGGCCAATCAGCTGCAACCACTGTTCAGGTATTCTGGCAGACACAGGTGCCAGCTGTCAGAATACAATATTTGGCTGAGGGGAATCCTTCCCACCACACTGAAGGAGAGGAATCATAGAGTGTAGGGCCAGCTTAATAATTTATGTACAGATGCTGCACATGCTTCTCTGGTCCTGAACACTGGGTGTATCTCTCCGTATCCTTTCCTATTTTGTATGAATTGCAGAGTACCCCCCGTCCTTGGTACTCTCAAGGAAGCTTTTGTCACACTGTAGCTGAGCAAAGGATCACTTCACTGGGGAGGAAGAATATCAACCACCTAAATAACATAAGAACCCAAATACATCAAATACTATATACTGCCATCTGAAGACAGTGCCACTGGGAAAACAACCAAACCCCATACTGGTCAATATCCTATGGTGGCGGCAGACGCTGATTGCCGTTATTTGTTCTCTAATGGCTTATCGTATTCCATAAATAGACCTGTCACAAGTCCACACACCCTCAGATAACACGATTACATCACATTTCATGTCACACGCACCGAGCCATGTGATCTGCCTGCACAATCTCCCGTACCCGACTTATAAACGGTCCGGCCAATCCTAACTTTCATCATAAACACTGGAGCAGAGCTGGATTAACACTGATTAAGACATTTATTTTGAAGATTGCGTTCTCAGTGATGTCACCGCTCTCTAGTGAATGGATAGGCCGCATTCTCAGTGATGTCAGCGGTCTCTAGTGAATGGATAGGCCGCATTCTCAGTGATGTCAGCGGTCTCTAGTGAATGGATAGGCCGCATTCTCAGTGATGTCAGCGGTCTCTAGTGAATGGATAGGCCGCATTCTCAGGGATGTCAGCGGTCTCTAGTGAATGGATAGGCCGCATTCTCAGTGATGTCACCGGTCTCTAGTGAATGGATAGGCCGCATTCTCAGTGATGTCACCGGTCTCTAGTGAATGGATAGGTTGCATTCTCAGTGATGTCATCAGTCTCTAGTGAATGGATAGGTTGCATTCTCAGTGATGTCATCAGTCTCTAGTGAATGGATAGGTTGCATTCTCACTGATCTCACCGGTCTCTAGTGAATAGATAGGCCGCATTCTCAGTGATGTCACCGGTCTCTAGTGAATGGATAGGTTGCATTCTCAGTGATGTCACCGGTCTCTAGTGAATAGATAGGCTGCATTCTCAGTGATGTCGACGCTCTCTAGTGAATGGATAGGCTGCATTCTCAGTGATGTCGACGCTCTCTAGTGAATGGATAGGCTGCATTCTCAGTGATGTCAGCGGTTTCTAGTGAATGGATAGGCTGCATTCTCAGTGATGTCACCGGTTTCTAGTGAATGGATAGGCTGCATTCTCAGTGATGTCACCGGTCTCTAGTGAATGGATAGGCTGCATTCCCAGTGATGTCACTGGCCTCTATTGAATGGATAGGTTGCCTTCTCAGTGATGTCATCACTCTCTAGTGCGTGGATAGGCTGCATTCTCAGTGATGTCACCGGTTTTTAGTTAATGGATAGGCCACATTCTCAGTGATGTCACCGATTTCTAATGAATGGATAGGCCGTATTTTCAGTAATGTCACCGGTTGCTAGTGAATGGATAGGCCGCATTCTCAGTGATTTCACTGGTCTCTAGTTAATGGATAGGCCGCATTCTCAGTGATGTCACTGGTCACTAGTGAATGGATAGGTTGCATTCTCAGTGATGTCACTGGTCACTAGTGAATGGATAGGCTGCATTGTCAGTGATGTCACCGGTTTTTAGTGAATGGATAGGCCGCATTCTCAGTGAAGTCAGCGGTCTCTAATGAATGGATAGGTTACCTTCTCAGTGATGTCATCACTCTCTAGTGCGTGGATAGGCTGCATTCTCAGTGATGTCACCACTCTCTAGCGAATGGGTAGGCTGCATTCTCAATGTCACCGCTCTCTAGGGAATAAACAGGCTGCATTCTCAATGATGTCACCGGTCTCTGGTGCATGGATAGGCTGCATTCTCACTGATGTCACCGTTCTCTGGTGCATGGATAGGCTGCATTCTCACTGATGTCACCGTTCTCTAGTGAATGGATAGGCTGCACTCTCAGTGATGTCATCAGCCACTAGCAAATGGTTAAACTGCATTCTTAATGATGTCATTGACATCTAGTGAACGGATAGGCTACCTTCTCACTGCTGTCACCGCCCTCTAGTGTATGGACAGGCTGCATTTTCTGTGATGGATATGATGTGACAATCTTGTTTGAAAAGACACGACACACTATGTATACCTTAGCTTTTTTTTTTTTTTTTTTTTAGTAAGATAGCATATCTCTGTTACTACAAGACTGCACATTATTTAACGATATTTCAGAACCAAGAACACATAAGGGACACACGCATAAATTTGTTTGCAGCAGCCCACGTCTTCCGCACTTGTTTTGGACCTTCCATACCCAGCTAAGGAACACAGGAACTAGATGAATGTTTAATCAAGATGAGCATTTTAACAATTTGTGAAACCAGAACCAGTTTAGACGTTTCAGAACACCACCGATGTAAAGAAAATATGTTTCTGGTATGAGTTCATTCTCAAGCAGACCGTGTTATAAAATAAATGTATATTTAAAAATTGCAGCACTTTGTACTTTCAGGAAACTCCAGCACAGCAAAATCCTACTAGTTCTTTGTTTATGAGGGGGCTGGGCAGAGGTGTTTGTTGTAACTAATCATGTCTACACACTACTGACAGGTCTTCTTTATAAGTTATTAACTAGATTTAAATACTGAATGCCCTAATAAAGGGTCAAAGATTTAGCAGCTTTGCCTTCTTCATGACAGGAACCACAACCTAGTCTAAGGTCAGACTCATGCTAAATCCTGGCACAGGCGGTAAATTTTAATTTGTTCAGCCCAGTAAGCTGGACAGCTTATTCAGAGGTTTCTGTAATAACTATTATTATTATACAGAACTTATAAAGCGCCAACAGTTGGCTCAGCGCTGTACATTACAAAGGGGGACAGAACATGTGACAGAACAATACCAATACAATGCAAACATGAGGGGATCGAGGGCCCTGCTCTTTGGCGCTTACAATCTAGGAGGGAGGGGATGGTGGCACAGGAGGAAATGGCTGTGGGGGATGGAGTGGTAGGAAGAGTGGAGGAGGTCGACAATTAGCAGGGGGTGGGGTAGGCTTCCCTGAAGAGATGGGTTTTCAGGGTGCGCCTAAAGGAGAGGAGAGTAGGTGATAGTCTGATGGGTTGGGGTAGGGAGTTTCAGAGGATGGGTGACACCCTGGAGAAGTCCTGGAGGCAGACATGGGAGGAGACCAGGGAACTAGAGAGAAGGAGGTCTTGAGAGGAGCGGAGTGTGCGTGTTGGGCGGTACTTGGATATTAGGTCGGTGATGTAGTTCGGGGCAGTGTGGTGGACGGATTTATACGTCAGTGTTAGGATTTTGAATTTGATCCGTTGTGCAATCAGAAGCCAGTGGAGGGATTGGCAGAGGGGGGTGGCGGAAACGGAGCGGTTGGTAAGGTGTATGAGTCTGGCTGCCATATAACTATTTCATGTTAATACACCATCATCCCCCGCTGTGCCATTGTGTGCTGACAGGGAGACTACTACCCCACCAGAACATTGGCCAGTCAGCTGCTGACTTTCCCGAATGATCGCTTGACAGAAACCAGCAATAATATTGTACATGGGGCAAATGTAAGACGATTTCTACTGTACTGGCTAAAATCAGCCCGTGGGTAAGGGGTTTGACAGTTCAGAATTACGTGTAGTCTACCATGACAATTGGACCTAAGAAATATTTTTTTTTTTTTTAAAGTGTGAATTGAAACACAAACAGAGTGGGATTTCCTAAAACTGGACAGCAAAAAATGGGAATACACAACATTAGAAATTGCAGGTGAATTGCACAGGAACTGCCCAGTGTTCCTGTGCAATGCACATGACGTTTCTAGTGTTACATGTCCTCCCATATTTTGCTGTCCAGTTTTAGGAAATCCCACTTTGTGTTTGTGTTCCAATTCACACAAAAAAAAAAAAAAAAAAAAAAAAATCACATGTGCAGCAGTGCAGTTTGAGCCCATTCTCATTTTGAATGAGCTGAAATCGCACCACACCAAAAGTAGCGCAGGCAGTACTTTTTAAAGCACACAGTACATTTTGTACCACGAGATTCAGTGTGGGCAAACGCAGTTTGTGGTGTCGTTACCTTTGCACCGACACCTTACCTTCTGTAGACTGCAAAGGTGGTGTGGGAAACTGGAATGCGGTGTAGGAATCCTACATTCCCATGCAGTGTGAAAGGACACTAAAAAGTCTCTAATCCTCTAACAAAAAAAAAAAAAATGTATATACAGTCAGGTCCATAAATATTGGGACATCGACACAATTCTAACATTTTTGGCTCTATACACCACCACAATCGATTTGAAATGAAACAAACAAGATGTGCTTTAACTGCAGACTGTCAGCTTTAATTTGAGGGTATTTACATCCAAATCAGGTGAACGGTGTAGGAATTACAACAGTTTGAATATGTGCCTCCCACTTGTTAAGGGACCAAAAGTTATGGGACAATTGGCTTCTCGGCTGTTCCATGGCCAGGTGTGTTTTATCTGCTCATTGTAATTGGGATAATGAGGGAATAAAAGGTCCAGAGTTCATTTTAAGTGTGCTATCAACAAGAACACTCTCCAGGAGGTAGGTGTATGTGTGTCAAAGTCAACAATCAAGAGAAGACTTCACCAGAGTGAATACAGAGGGTTCATCACAAGATGGAAACCATTGGTGAGCCTCAAAAACAGGAAGGCCAGATTAGAGTTTGCCAAACGACATCTAAAAAAGCCTTCACAGTTCTGTAACAACATCCTATGGACAGATGAGACCGACATCAACTTGTACCAGAGTGATGGGAAGAGAAGAGTATGGAGAAGGAACTGCTCATGATCCTAAGCATACCACCTCATCAGTGATCATGGTGGTGGTAGTGTCATGGCGTGGGCATGTATGGCTGCCAATGGAACTGCTTCTCTTGTATTTATTGATGATGTGACTGCTGACAGAAGCAGCCGGATGAATTGTGAAGTGTTTCGGGAATATTATCTGCTCATATTCAGCCAAATGCTTCACAACTCATTGGACGCTTCACAGTGCAGATGGACAATGACCCAAAGCAGACTGCAAAAGCAACCAAAGAGTTTTTAAGGGACAGAAGTGGAATGTTATGCAATGGCCAAGTCCATCACCTGACCTGAATCCAATTGAGCATTTCACTTGCTGAAGACAAAACTGAAGGGAAAATGCCCCAAGAACAAGCAGGAACTGAAGACGGTTGCAGTAGAGGCCTGGCAGAGCATCTCCGGGGATGAAACCCAGCATCTGGTGATGTCTATGCGTTCCACACTTCAGGCTGTAATTGACTGCAAAGGATTTGCAACCAAGTATTAAAAAGTGAGTTTGATTTATGATTATTATTCTGTCCCATTACTTTTGGTCCCTTAACAAGTGGGAGGCACATATGCAAACTGTTGTAATTCCTACACCGTTCACCTGATTTGGATGTAAATACCCTCAAATTAAAGCTGACAGTCTGCAGTTAAAGCACATCTTGTTTCATTTCAAATCGATTGTGGTGGTGTATAGAGCCAAAAATGTTAGAATTGTGTCGATGTCCCAATATTTATGGACCTGACTGTATATTGTAGTTTACCAGTACTTGGGATTGGCAGGTTCTCTCATTTAGTTACACCTCTTGGGGGGAGATTTACTGAAAAGGGTGCAGCTCTGCATAGTAACCAATGAGCTTCCAGGTTTTATTGTTAAAGCCTAACTGAACAAGCTGAAGTCAGAAGCTGATTGGCCAGCATGTACTCCAGATTCAGAAAATATCCCCCTTTGTTTACACGCATTCCTCCATTGCATCTATTGATGGAGCTGTGGCTCTCACACCTCACACAGGTTGGACTGCAAACAGGTCTGTATTCGTTCAGCTTCATAAACACAAAGGATTTATGGACTAGTAAAGTAGTTTGCCTCCTGTTCATCTCCTAAGGGCACAGATTCCGCCCCCTTCTCCTGTACTTGCTACAAACCTGAAAAAAAGAAACCTAAGGCAGCCACCGCATCTAGTAGAGGGGAGAAGGATTAGCACATCAGTCAGTTTTTACTGCTGTCAGTGCCCCCATTTATCTTTGAAAGTAAAAAGAAAATACCACATTTTTAGGTTGTCCCCAGAAAAAGTAAGAGGGGAAATCTTTCAATGAGGACACTAGTTCTGGCAACATGGTGTCTAATTCCCTTAATTTGCTGGGATTTCCTCACTTCCTGTTTGGCTATGGGACAGGGAGTGAAGAGAAATCTCCGCAATGGGACACAAATGGCAAAAAAAAAAAAATAATATCTGACAGCAGGATTCAAAGAGAAGTTCACCTTTTAGTAAAAAAAAATAAAAGCAAACTTTTGGCAGGTAAAAAAAAAAAATAATAATAATAATATCTGACAGCAGGATTCAAAGAGAAGTTCACCTTTTAGAAAAAAAAAAATAAATGCAAACTTTTGGCAGGTAAAAAAAAAAAAAATATCTGACAGCAGGATTCAAAGAAAAGTTCACCTTTTAGTAAAAAAAAAATAAATAAATAATAAATGCAAACTTTTGGCAGGTAAAAAAAAAAAAAAAAAGTGCATTTACTATTTTTGTCTGCAAGAGCCTGTAAATAATTGCAGATCACTGATGCAAGTCTTTTTTTTTTTTTTGACAGCTAGGGGGGCATTAAGACCCCCTGCTGTCAAAGCGGGGAGCGAGGGCCAGGCTGATTGTAACGTTACAAAAGGTGAACTTATCCTTTAATAACCCTCCCATGCTCTACCCAAAAGTTCGGCCTATAGTTCTACTTTAATATTTACTGCTATGAGAGGCCATTACAGATATTCTGATTTCTAGGTGCATGACCAATGGAAGTTTATGGAATTGGTCCACATAACAAACGCAAGCCAGACAGACCTAGAAATTATGCAAGCCAGGGACATAACGTGTGTATGATCACAATGGGAATTTGAGTAGTTATATTTTCCCCTAATATAGACTAGTTTCTTTCAGGCAGTTTCTTAGAAGAAAGCAACCAGTCGATATTTTAGGCAGGAAACTAGTTTTTGGTTTGTCAGACCTCGAACCACTGCTTTTCCCCACAAAACAATGATATGGATCTAGTTAGCCAGTTTTTTATGCAGGTAAACAGTACAAAGCATGAGAGGTGGATCTGGAGGTTTGTTCATACTTACCAGATCAATTTACCTTGTTTGGATCCCCAGTGCAGGAGAGGATAACATACTTGCCTTATTCCTCGCTCCCCTCTCCTCCGCTGACCGACCCTCCTGAAGCTTGGGCACCAACAATGCAGGACCAGCATAGAAGAGCTGAGCAGAGAAGGGGGAAGGTTTCAGGGTTCTGGTTACAGAAAGTAGAAGCCTGTGGTAGCGAGGAAGAAGGTATGTAAAATGACTTTTTTTTTTTTTTTAATATTCCCTAGGGAAAACTGCCCCCCAGTTTAGCTTTAAAGCCAAACTCCAGGTTTATGTTCCATTTAAACAGCTTGGTTTGACCAAGGTGGCCCAAAGGAACCATTTCCTTTACTAATGAAGGCAGCAGCTCTCAGGACTGTATAAGCTGTATCATTATGGAGTTCTGTGTTGTGTTCCAGCAGTGGTATTGGGTGCACTTGTGGTCTCCCTAGTCTTTGTATCAATGAATGCAAGGCTTCCTCAGATTGGCTGACGCGATGACCTTGACATCTAGTGGCAGTTACAGGGAGTTGCATAAACCATATAATACTTGGGGAAGGAACAAG
>NW_028319286.1:905000-990000 GCF_062004578.1 Staurois parvus
TTTTAAAAACAGCTCCCCCGTAATTACAAGCTGTAGTTATAATACTTAACAGCAGTCTCATTTATCATGCTCGCTATGTAAATCTAAAATTTCTTACATAGATCTCGGAAGCAGGCAGGTTGCATGATGGATGTGGGTATCTGAAGCCCGCTACTGTACACTTCCTGGTATTAGGTGCTGCTGGCTATCCCAGCATGCACCTCTCGCTCTTGCGCATGCGCGGTAAGAACACTGCGCGGTGCAAGTTGTTTAGAACCGGGGATTCTCATTTCTCTTTTTAAATCTAATGCTGCCACCTTGTGACCACTGTTGGCAGTACTTGTGTTTTAATGGGTCATTCCCAGTGCCTGAATGAAACATCTCTCATTGAAGGTCTGTTTCTGGTGACCGTGTCTAACCTCCATTAAGCAGCAGCTATCATCCAGGAAACTGCAGCCTATCGGTTTAGCAGAAATACCTGTGGAGAACATGACAACTAAACGGTAAAAGAGAGATGGTGAAACAGAACGTTTACCTGTGAAACGCCTTCCTCCCAGCCACGGATCACCTCCTTTCTTCCAATGATGAAGCAGAAAGGCTTATTTCTGTCCCGGGAAGAGTCAAACTTCTTGCCGCACTCCAAAAAACCTAAAGACGATTGGTAACATGAAAATCTTACACCACACTCCCCATATGCAGTTAAAGAGCAGAGGTTAAACTGAAAATCAAGAGAGAAATGGCATCACCTTAACAGCATGATCAGCGGCTGCAGCCTGTTCAATCTCAACAAAAGGTCTGATTCAGTGATTAGAGATGACCCAAATGGGGTGATTTACTAAAACTGGAGAGTGCAAAATCTGTTGCAGCACAAAAAATGAATCAGCTTCCAGATTGTACTGTCAAAGTTTAAATGAACAAGCTGAAGTTAGAAGCCGATGGTCCACCATACAAAAACTGCACCAGATTCTGAGTGCACCAATTTTAGTAAATCTACCCAAAAGGACTAACCCATTAACTAGTTGCCAAATGACGGCAGCACTGCGGCCGGCCAGTTCCGGGTGGACGTCATATGACGTCCTCCCAGAATGCGCTCTCCTGCGCACCCCCAGCGATCTCCATGATCGCTGTGTCCTACGGACACAGCTAATCACATGATGTGGTAAGAGGCCGATCACAGCGGCCTTTTACCATGTGATCAGCCGTGTCCAATAACACACTGATCACAGGGAAATGCAATTGCTGGTTCTCAGCTGCACTTTCCTCACGCTGTCAGAGCGTGATGAAAGTACTGCCGAGAACAGGCAGTTGTCAGAGTAGGGATCAGCACCATTCATCAGGGCACTGATGATCAGTGCCCTGATGATCGGTACCCAGCAGTGCCACCCACCTGTGCCCAGCAGTGCCACCCAGCAGTGCCCAGCAGTTGTGACAGTCAGTGCCGCCTATCAGTGCCCTTCAGTGCTGCCTATCAGTGCTGCCTCATCAATGCACATCAGTGAAGGAGAAAAATTACCTGTTTGCAAAATTTTATAATAGAAAAGAAACTTTTTTTCAAATTGTTTGCACTTTTGTTTATAGCGCAAAAAGTAAAACACCCAGCGGTGATTACATACCACCAAAAGAAAGCTCTATTTATGAGAAAAAAATGCTAGATTGTAAGCTCCCGGGATCAGGGCTCTCCTTTCCCTCTTGCATTGAACTGTATTGTCTCCAGTTATATTGTAAAGCGCTAAGCAAACTGTTGGCGCCATAAATCCTGTATAATAATAATAAAAATTTCATATGGGTACAATCCTGCATGACAGAGCTCAATCGGAGTGCTCGATAGGCAAGTGGTTAACCAATGTTTTCTTTCTCCCCTAAATACACAAGCTCAATGCAAAGTTATCCAAATGTTATTTACTCTATTTACTGGGCATTTGCATATGGCTGGCCACAAAACAATACATTTTCTCAGTCAGCCAGCAGGCCAATAAAATATATATAAAAAAAAAAAAAAAAATGGGTTCCCTCATCCACACAAACGTGGGACTCTACCTCTGTCAGAATACATTGATCAATGGCTGCAACCGGCTGTTCAACAAAAGTTTTAGATCGTTAGATTAACGTACGGCCATTCGAGCTCAACAGTAGTCAGTCGAAATCTGCCCGCTGCCTGTTGAACCCGGCCCTAATTTGATCTATGGTGAACACATGGTTACCCAGGGCAGCAGGAGTACTTAGAAAATAGGGTCTAAAGAAGTACTTTAATTAACCAAGCTCGTAGACTGAGGGTCAAGCCGCAGTCTGCTTCATGATGCAGTGTCTTCAAAGTGATAAAAGTTTGTAAAACAAATATGCAGGTTTCAGCAAGACAATGTACAATAGAAACCCACAAGCAAGCGATAGGCAGTCAGAAAATATGGAAAGTAAACAGTCACAGAAAATCTCTGGCGACAGAAGCAAGACAGGAAATCAGCCAGACTCCAGGAAGATCGAGGCAGCCGGACTTCCTGTGTTGGAAAAGGGAACAAAACAAATGTGCGCTAATTCAATCAACCGCAACAGGCGACTTCCACTGCAGCTTTCTATAAAGAAAAAAAAAACGAAATATGAGCAAAGCTTGGTTTCATTCTTTCCATGTAAATCAAAGATTGCGAGTACCCGAAAATCTAGTGACTAAACATTAAGTAGAAAAATACAATGTTTAGTAAAAAAGTTTTTTTTTTTTTTTTTTTTAAAGGACAATGTCACTATGCCCACAAAGAGTAAAGTGATCAAATCGCTGCAAAGGTCCCCCTCCCCCCATACTTCCTTTACCGTGGGAACATGTGGGGGTGTTAACATGGATACTGAGGGCAACATCTTTGAGAATGAGGATTAACGACAACTTAAAAATACAAAATTCTAGTGCAGATTAAAAAAGGGTCCTGCACGTTTTTGGTGTGGGGCGATTAGAGCCATACAGAATGTACGGCTCCGATCGCACCGCACACAAATCGCATGTGATGTGTACAGGAATGCAGTGCGGTTCCTGTGCGAATCACATGCGATATACCGCACCGCGTGTGTGTGAACCCGGGCTGAAGCAGGTCTTTATACTATAGCTTGTTTTGCCTGAAGCCACCCTACGTGGCCCAGGAAGATTATATGAATTGCAGACACAGGACCAAAAAAACAAAAACCAAAAAAAAAAACCAAAAAAAACCCTTCTATTGGCTTTGTCGTGGCTCTTAGTCACAGCAAAATTTGGTGTTGGCGTTTAATTATACTAAGTCCTGGTTCACACATGTCCGTTTTCTGATGCGGTTTTAACTAGAGGATTCAAAAAACAAATAGAATGCGTTCCTATGGACAGTGCTGACATATATGCGTTGCAGCCGCAGTGCTGTTTTGAAGAGTCGTGTGCGAGTTTACAGCACTGCGAACAGAATTTTCAGTTTACGAAGGTCAATGGGAACCGAATGAGAAATATGAAGTTATTGCTAAAGAGACTACAATGTGTTTTTTTCAGTGTATTTCTCAGGACTGATCGGTTATAGCAGTTTGTCAATTGAAATATTTAAGTCCAAAATTGCAGCTGCAAAAATGCATGCAAACTGTATTCAGGCAGAAAATGCATGAAACCGAAAAGCTTCTGACGACTGATTCACGCCACTTGCATGCATACAGCAATTTTTTCCAGCACAAACCGCTGCAATGCAGTAGTGTGAATCGGCTACATGGGAGAAAAGACATTTTACCTCATTTTGTGTAAAGACTGTGCTGGACTAGCCAACCAACGCAGTCCCACTGCATCTGGTGTACATGAACACTAAAGGAATACTGTACTGCTAACACACACTACACTTATTTTATAGGAATCTGTCATTTTATGAGCAAAATATTTTTTATCTCTGGCTGAACCTGAGCAGTAGAATCCCTCAGACTTCCAAAAGAGGTTTCCCTACATTGGGAGAAAGCCCCATAGACATCTAAGTAGGTCAACTGCCCAGGCACAGCCGATGCAAATGTTGTGGAAAACCCTGCAGGCCTCCTAAATCAAGCAAAAAATTATATTATATTATATATATATATATATATATATATATATATATATATATATATATATATAAATTTTATTTTTTTCTTCTCTTCTCTGAAGAAACCAAAATGTAATTTGCTTCCACAGAAGAGGTAATATACTGAACTCTATGGGTGGCTCATGTCTCTTACGTCCCTTCTGTCAGTCTCATTAGTATTTTGCCAATCCAGGAGTGTCAGATGTCCGTTTGTCCCTCATAAGCTATGGTTTCTTGCTCCAACTCCACATTAATGTCCTGTAGTGACGTAGGGGTTAGACCAATGTTTAACCTTTTTTCAGTGAAGGCACCCTTTAAAATTCTACAGAATCTCAAGGCACCCCAATCTAAAAACCTATTCGACACACGTCCAGTACACCCAACGTTAGAGGTGATTTATTCTTCCAACGCAAATACACCTTTGTACACTGGTACTGACTAGTATTCCAGTGTGGCCCTCTCATTTTCTCTCCCTCAATCTGCATGCATCCAACTTCATCCTTATCAACTGATGATGTCATTGGTTGTTAGGATGCTTGCAGCTAGAAGATCATAAAAGTGCACAATGAAAACATGTGGCTTTGTGTACTAAAAAGATAGGACTGATCCACCTGCTGGCTTGTAAACAATTTCTGGGCTTTTTGCGAAGGCACCCCTGGCGAAGGCACCCCTGAAGAAGCCTGAAGGCACCCCTGAAGAAGCCTGAAGGCACCCTGGTTGAGAAAGGCTGGGTTAGGCCAGAAACAGGTCAGACAGATAGGCACACTACACTTCCGGGGGGAAGATAGGACAGGCAAGCCACCAGACTGTGGAGATATTCTATTATATGGAAATGAGGTTTTAATTATTTTAGAGGGTCTTTAAACCTTTTGCTGACAGCAGGGGGTTTTACACACATTCCAGTGGCTGCAGCAACCAGGATTGTGTATAAAACAGACAAGCAGACTCTTGCCTGTCAGATGGAAGCACCTGACACACATTCCGGTAGCAACACCCCTGCCATGTATTGTGGGCTCCGTTTGCCCATCTGCGGGCATGGGGCAGTGGGTGGAAAGAAGGGAGGGAGGAGAGCGGACACATGGCCGCTCTTCTCCCCATCTTGCTGTGACCAGGAAAGCGATGTGTAGGACCTCATTTACAAGTCCCCCTGTCACTTTCCCCAGCTAGAAAAGCCAGGGAGTAATGTATTGCAATATATCCAGTAATCCAGTAGAGCCTAGAGGAGACATGCAGGTCTCAAAGTTTCTTACCTATATAAAAAAAAAAAAAAAAAAAAAAAATCACCAAATAGGGGACTGTGTGTCCCCCTGTGATGGGTAAAAAAAAAAAAAAAAAAAAAAGGCAAGCCAAAAATTTTTTTTTATTATTATTATTGCAAACAAAGTTACACCCAAGCACATAAAATTCCCCCCTCCCCAACCCCCAGAAAAAAAAAAAAAAAAAAGGTAAATGCATGCTTTGGAGGCACCAATGCATGAAATCATCTAATGGGATATATCACCGCGCATGCTGGAGAGCAACATTTCTAGTGCAAGACCTCCTTGGTAACACAAAACTGATGAGCTATAGGGGATTTCAAAGCGTTGATATAGAAAATATAGGGTACTGAATTTTATCGCCATTTCACGGGTGCACACAAATTTAATGTTTGACATGTTGGGTATCTACTACCGGTGCAATCTCATTGTGTATATTTTGCCAAAAACGTGGGTAATTCTGTGTGTTTTTTTCACCTATAAAATTCACTTTAATGTGTTTTTTTACACAGTGTGTTTCTTAGACCTTTGTGGTAATATTGTGTGACAAAAAAAAAAAAAATTAAATATTGAAACTACCCAATTATATCTTCTAGGGCAGTGATGGCGAACCTTTTTGAGCCCGAGTGCCCAAACTGCAACCCAAAACCAACTTATTTCTTTCAAAGTGCCAACACTGCAATGAAACCTGAATATCGAGCTTTTGGTTTAGAAAAAACAACTCGTACAGTAGTGCAAACTAATTAACAGCACAGGGATGACCAGAGACTGCGGACACAGCACAGGGATGACCAGAGACTGCGGACACAGCACAGGGATGACCAGAGACTGGGGACACAGCACAGGGATGACCAGAGACTGGGGACACAGCACAGGGATGACCAGAGACTGCGGACACAGCACAGGGATGACCAGAGACTGCGGACACAGCACAGGGATGACCAGAGACTGGGGACACAGCACAGGGATGACCAGAGACTGGGGACACAGCACAGGGATGACCAGAGACTGGGGACACAGCACAGGGATGACCAGAGACTGGGGACACAGCACAGGGATGACCAGAGACTGGGGACACAGCACAGGGATGACCAGAGACTGGGGACACAGCACAGGGATGACCAGAGACTGGGGACACAGCACAGGGATGACCAGAGACTGGGGACACAGCACAGGGATGACCAGAGACTGGGGACACAGCACAGGGATGACCAGAGACTGGGGACACAGCACAGGGATGACCAGAGACTGGGGACACAGCACAGGGATGACTGCTGACCTTTGGGGAGGGAGGGGGAGCGGGTACCTGAATTTGACAGGTACCCGCTGTTACTTCCGCAGAGTTTTTTTTTTTTTATCTTACCTGTTCCTCGATCCAGCCGCGCTCTGTCTTCCCGGCTTCTGTAGTGTGGGCGCTCGTCGGACAGCCGGATGCCCAGTGCGCATGCGCGAGAAGCGCTGCGCTTTGTGATTGGTCCGGCGGCTTCTGGGATCTGTCATGTGTCCCAGGTACCGCCTTACCATTCACAAGGAGCACTGCTTCTTGTGCATGCGCACTTGGGACCCGGCTGTCACGCACACTACAGCCGGGAAGACAGCGCGCCGCTGGATTCTCCTGGCGTGCCCACAGATAAGGCTCGGCGTGCCGGCTGTGGCACGCGTGCCACGGGTTCGCCACCACTGTTCTAGGGTGTCTGCTTGTAGAAAATATATAATGTTTTTTTTTTTGGTAATCTTCAGATTTAAAATGATTTTTTTAAACATTTTGTATATTTTGCCAAAAAATGTGGGTAATTCATTGTGTTTTTTTGACCTATAAAATTCACTTTAGTGTGTGTTTTACTGAAATTGTGTTTCTTAGACCTTTGTGGTAATAGTGTGTGACAAAAAAAAAAAAAATATTGAAACTACCCAATTATATCAACCATATAAATGCTGCGCTACATTCAAACTAATTAAAGTGAATGTGGAATTCAATAACTCAAAATTAAAATAATAACAATAATAATAAATAAAAAATGTGCTTGATGATTACAAAAATAATGACAAAACACAAACTTAAATCCATACGCATGTGCAAAAAAATGCACATACATATATTAAATCACACGTGCAAAAATGTGAAGTGGAATGAAAACTAAATAATAAACGCAAACTCAAAGTCCAATAATGGAATATTAAAAGTGAAAAAAAGTCCAATAATGGAATATTAGAGTGAAAAAAACTGTAAACTGTGTTTCCAATAATACTGTAAAGTGACCACAGGTGAAACAAATCGTGCAGATATCTGAGTGTAGATAGAGCTTGTGAATCCAACCACCTTCTGAATTAGCCTCTCACCTCATCTCTTCGACCCTTGCGGGTCAAAGAGCAGTAATGGATCCCTCTCACAGATCCTCCAGGCACCAAGGCACTCCAAAAACCACTTCTCAGGATATAATATTCCCACTCAGCTCTTCTCCAGGTATAGGTGAAATATCAATTTCTCAGAACAAAAAAGAGGGATCCTCCCATAGTGTAGTAGGTTTATTATACCATAGGAACATCAGATATTTAGTAGAAATACACTTACGTAGCAGCCAGTCCACATTAGACCCTCATGCTCTCAAATGAGGATATATCTGTGTTTGTTGGGTGTACAGCTGAATCCACAGGTGTACCAAGATGGCCGCCACGCCGGAAATACGTCACCGCGCTACGCCGACGCGTTACGTCACAATAGCCCTGATGAAGTCACGTGATATTGTGACGTAACGTGTCGGATTTGTTTTAAATGTTGCAATGGTTTTGCGGCTCCCAGTCTTTTTTTCCCTCTCGGAAACGGGTCCAAGTGGCTCTTTATGTCTTAAAGGTTGCAGACCCCTGCTCTAGGGTGTCTGCTTGTAGAAAATATATGTTTGAGGGTTTTGTGTAATCTTCAAATTTAAATTATTTTTTTTAAAACAAATGTGCAAAAAAAAGAAAAAGAAAAAAAAAAAGAAAAAAAAAGTAAAAAAAAAAAAACTGGCAGTGAAAAGGTTAAAGTTCTGACAATTCAGATCAGCACAACTCACCGTCATAATGTACGCAGACTTTCTGGCCTTTCTTTGGGAATGTCCGCCCTAAGTAAGAGAAGACCACATAATCAGGGACAGAGCAACCTATAAACACGAACGCTTTCCATACACAGGAGGGAATGGTAGTCAGATTAGACAGTTCACCTTTGTCCCGTTATTTACAAACACTACCCACCTATTGTAACTTAACCCCTTTACGCCCCAGTAACCCCTATGTGTGGTGGCAAAAGCTGGGCTTTAATGCCTACATGCAGCACATAGGCACCGTTTATGCTCTTTGAAAAAAAAAAAAAAAAAAAAAAAAAAAGGAGTAATAAATGGGGCAGGAGCAATTTCAAACAAGCTTTATGTATAGGCAGTCGATTCATTTGTATGGGCATCCTATAATACGCAAATGCATGTGGCGATTCTGCCAGCACACTGCGCATTATGCAGGCTAAACATGGTCCGAAACCGCCGTTCGCACGGTAATCCGATGGTGCCATCAATGATTTTGAAAATCGGCCGACCAATTCATAAAGTTCACCCCATATAACAGGCAAAACTTCTGCTCCTTCCAGGTCACGGCTCATGGCGCATATTCTTTTCGAAAAAATTATCGTACGATTTGACCATCAAGTTGAAAATCGACGTTTTTCACGAATTTTCCAACATGCCTGATCACCGAAAAGGGGAGGAACCACGAAAATCAGCCGGTGCCATTGACCCCACTAACAGAGCGAAAATCAGCCAATCACTCTTAGGTACGATTTTCGGACAAAAAAAAAAAAAAAAAAAGGATCAGTCGAATTTTGACCCATGTATGGCCGGGCCTTAGTGCATGGCTGCGGTGCAACGCACAACCTTCCCCAGTAGGACACAAATGTAAACATAACACCGACAGGGATTACAATCCTCTAATGTTGGATGTACAAGTAAAGTTATGTTTTTTGGTTCAACTCAGAAGGCTGAAAGAAAGAACAAAAAACACAACAACAGGTCACTACACTAACAAAACAATGTTAGTGCAGCAATCGGCGCCCCCCCCCCCCCGAGCTATTACGCACTGATAGAGGGGCCACCCTCCCCAGCACCAGAACAGCCATTGGCTGCGAGTTTTAGTTTTCCTGCTTTGGTTATGAGACAGGAAGTGAAGCCAGCCTTCAATGGGGACATGGGATCAGGTCTTCATTGTAGAGGGACTTCCTCTTGCAGCCAAGAGACAGAACCAGAAGTCTTTCCCATGGGGACACTAGACTTCACTTTGGAGAGATTCCCTCTCAACTTCCTGTTTTGGCTATGGGTCAGGAAGTGAAGCCAAATCTCTCCAATGGTAGACAAAATCACGAAAAGAAAAAAAAACAAAACAAAAAAAAAAACAATTTTGTGTTGTCCCCAGCACAGTAATAGAGGGGAAATGTTCTAATGGGGGACAGTAGTTTTGACCATGAGGGATTTCCTCACTCTGGAGGGATTTCCTGTTTTGGTTATGGGATAGGAAGTTAGAGGGAAATCTCCTCAGAAGAAAAACTGACAGGGGGTATAACCCTCCATTACCCTGCCATGTTAGGGAGATCCACCTTCTGTTTGTCCTAAATATAATCAGAGAGAAGGGGTCTCCAAACTTTTGGACCAAAGGGACAGTTTACAGCCCTTCAAAATGTAAGCGGCAGAATTGTGGCCAGCAGGAGTAGAAAACACCCAGAAATCAGTGGGAGTAATGGAGCCTCATCATTGGTGTCAGGTGGATAATTAGTTCCCCATTTCATGTGTCAGGGAGAGGGATGGCGCCCCGCCCCTCGCAGCAAGAGGAGATGGGGAAGGAATGGCGCCCCGCCCCTCGAAGAAAGTGAGGGACGGGGAAGGAATGGCGCCCCACCTCTCGCAAGAGAAGTTGGGGAAGGGATGGCGCCTCGCCCCTCAGCGCAAGGGAGGGATGGGGAAGAGGTGGCGCACTGCCCTCCACGGCAAGGGGGGGATGGGGGAAGGGATGTGGCCCCGCCCCTCACAGCAAGAGGAGGGGGGAAAGGGATGGGGCCCCGCCCCTCACAGCAAGAGGAGGGGGGAAAGGGATGGGGCCCCGCCCCTCACAGCAAGAGGAGGGGGGAAAGGGATGGGGCCCCGCCCCTCACAGCAAGAGGAGGGGGGAAAGGGATGGGGCCCCGCCCCTCACAGCAAGAGGAGGGGGGGAAAGGGATGGGGCCCCGCCCCTCACGGGAGGGGGGATAAATGGCACCCCGCCCCTCATGGCAGGGGGGTGGGGGGGATAAATGGCACCCCGCCCCTCATGGCAGGGGGGTGGGGGGGGATAGATGGCACCCCGCCCCTCATGGCAGGGGGGTGGGGGGGGGGATAGATGGCACCCGCCCCTCATGGCAGGAGGGTGGGGGGGGAATAGATGGCACCCCGCCCCTCATGGCAGGAGGGTGGGGGGGATAGATGGCACCCCGCCCCTCATGGCAGGAGGGTGGGGGGGATAGATGGCACCCCGCCCCTCATGGCAGGAGGGTGGGGGGGATAGATGGCACCCCGCCCCTCATGGCAGGAGGGTGGGGGGGGATAGATGGCACCCCGCCCCTCATGGCAGGAGGGTGGGGGGGGATAGATGGCACCCCGCCCCTCATGGCGGGGGGTGGGGGGGATAGATGGCCCCCCGCCCCTCATGGCGGGGGGTGGGGGGATAGATGGCCCCCCGCCCCTCATGGCGGGGGGGAAAGATGGCCCCCCACCCCTCATGGCGGGGGGGGGGGGGGGAGAGATGGCACCCCGCCCCTCATGGCGGGGGGGGAGAGATGGCACCCCGCCCCTCATGGCGGGGGGTGGGGGTTGAAGGTAGATGGCACCCCGCCCTTCATGGCGGGGGGGGGGATAGATGGCACCCCGCCCCTCATGGCAGGGGGGGGGGGAAGAGATGGCACCCCACCCCTCATGGAGGGGGGATAGATGGCACCCCGCCCTTCATGGCAGGGGGGGGGGAGATAGATGGCACCCCGCCCCTCATGGAGGGGGGTGGGGGGATAGATGGCGTGAAAGAAAGAAAAGTGCCCCGAGGGGCAGATAAAAGCACAGGGCCACATCTGGCCCACGGGCCGCAGTTTGGAGACCTGTCAGAGAATTATGAGTTGTCACCAGAACAGGAAGTGTTCCCAATGGAGACACAATGTCTGGAACTCGTTGATTCTGGAGGTTTCCTCTGGTTCCCGGACACTGTCCGATGGTGGAATTCCCTCTCGCTCCCTGTATGGAGAGAACAGAAGGGAATCTCCCTTTGGGGACACAAGATGTGGGATTCTCTCATTCTGTTGGGATTCGCTGTCTTGGCCATGGGACAGGAAGTGAAGGGAAGTCTCCCCCATAGGACACAACCTGACCGGGGTCACAACCCTCCATTGCTACCGTCATATAACGTCCCTTATGCCCGCCTGAGGTGAGGAAATTCCCGCTCGGTGTAATGTAATTTCTCCTCAGAGAGAGCCCGCCGCCAGTATGAGGGAGGCCTCTGGGTGGTGCGGGGAGGGGGAGGCCTGTGAGGGGGTTTCAGTCACAACATGGCGGTCTCCCCTCTCCTCAGCGCCGTCCTCCTCATAGACTCCACATTACCTCCCTCCCGGACCCGCCGAGGAAACCTCGACCACAAACCGTCTCGGCTCCCCCTTACCGTCCCCGTTGCAAATACTCTCCACCGTCACTCCCATCCCGCTCTCCGTTAAGCCGCTTTCTTCGCTTGACGAAACAGACGACAGCCGCGCTGAGGTGAAACCACTGAAACACGTCGTGACGTAGTGTCACGTGCTGTCCGGTCCGCATTTGCTATAGGCCCCTCGCGGGCGGCGACGTCACGACGCCTGGGGCTCCCCGGCGGACGCTTTGTTCGCCGCGCACCATCTTGGCTGCTGGCCGGTGGGCCTGGGTCGCAGGGTGGGGTGCCCGTAGTACAGATGGCGGCTGCAGGCAGAAGAGGGAGGTCACGTGACCTGCAAGGTGGGGGGTTTTGATGAAGGAGCTCTTTGTTGTGGTGCTGAATGGGGTGGAGCCGCCGTGGGCAGTGCCTGGAGAGGTGCTGTGAGTACACAGGCCTGGCTGTTCTGGTATGCTGGGCCTTGTGGTTCCCCAGCCTTCCATTGGTTACTTTTTAACATGATTTGTAAATATTACAGTTATCACGGCCCAAGATTTACATTGTGATGGATAGAGGGATGGGGGATAATGAGCAGAAATCAATAATAAAATTGATACAAATGCCCCGTGATCAGAATTTATTACATTAATACAAATAGTATATTCATTATATTAGTTGTAGGGATTTGTTGTCAGCAGAAATGTGAGGGAACATCTCCAGCACTGGATTTATGTAACAGCGAGGGGTGACAGAGCGTCTATTAATACCTACTGCTGGGGGGGTCTACTGACGCCGACTGCTGGGGGGGATCTACTGACGCCGACTGCTGGGGGGGAGATCTACTGACGCCGACTGCTGGGGGGGAGATCTACTGACGCCGACTGCTGGGGGGGAGATCTACTGACGCCGACTGCTGGGGGGATCTACTGACACAGACTCCTGGGGGGGATCTACTGACACAGACTCCTGGGGGGGATCTACTGACACAGACTCCTGGGGGGGATCTACTGACACAGACTGCTGGGGGGATCTACTGACACAGACTGCTGGGGGGATCTACTGACACAGACTGCTGGGAGGGATCTACTGACACAGACTGCTGGGAGGGATCTACTGACACAGACTGCTGGGGGGATCTACTGACACAGACTGCTGGGGAGGGATCTACTGACGCCGACTGCTTGGTGGGGGGCAGCATCTGACGTGGACTGCTTGGGGGGGCGGAGGGAAATCTACTGACGCCCACTGCTGGGGGGGGGGGGGGGAGAGATCTACTGATGCCAACTGCTTGGGGGGGGCCCATCTACTGACGCTGACTGCTTGGGGGGATGGGGGCCATCTACTGACGCCGACTGCTTGGGGGGGGGCCTCTACTAACGCGGACTGCTTGGGGGGGGAGCATCTACTGACACCGGCTGCTGGGGGGGGGGGGGGTCTATTAACGCTGCCTGTTAGGGGGGTCTATTGACTGTTGGGGGATATTTTATTACAGGGAATCTATTGTTGCTGGGGGAAACTCTTCTGTTCCTCGGGGGATCAATTGTTGCTTGGTGGAATCTATTGGTGAGGGAGAAGTCTATCATTGCTGACTGCTGGGGGAGCTATTGTTGCTGGGGGGGGGGGGGGGGGGGAGGAATTTTGTTGCAGGGAATTATTTGTGGCTGGAGGAAACTTGCTTCCATGGGGGGGTTTGCTGTTGATGGAGGGGTCTTATGTTTCTTAGGGTTCAACTGTCGCTTGGAGCTATCTACTAGTGAGGGAAGAGGTCTATCATTGCTGGCAGCTGGGCAATGTATTGTTGCTGGGGTGGCACTAGAGATGCTGGGGGCTATATTATTGCACAGGATACATTATTGCTCTGGCAATTTAATGTTGCTGAGTGCAAGGGATCAATTTTGTGGATACTATTGTTCTGTATCCTCTAAAAATTACTAGTTGGTGGATATCAGGTAGAAACAAGGGACGGTGCTCAGAGAAAGATAACGGATGGAAACAAGGGATAACTCAAAAGAAGCTGGAGGGGTCAAGTACCTGAACCATGTTCTTAAAGGAAAAAAAAACCTAACTCTTATCATAAAAGTATAAATTTGAATAATAGTTATAAAAGCACTAAATACTAGAAACATTTTTTTTTTTAATTACACCATTTTCTGTCATTTGATACAGCCCTATTTCCTCCAGCCTCTTTACAGGCACTTCCCGTATACAAGGAGGAGTATATTGTAATTATTTTGGTAGGTTTCCTGATGGTAAGAAGAGTGCACTGTACCTGTGATGGGGGGGCTTTCACAGAGGTGTTCCAGTTCAGTCATGTTTTTTCAAGAAAAAAAATGGACCAGTTCACATCCATTTTTTTAATTTTATTTTTAGTCTGTCAACATTTGTTCTCCATCCAATTACATCCATTCCGTTTTTTTTTTTTTTTTTTTTTAACAGAAGAAAAATAAGGTTTTCTTCCGCTAAAAAAAAAAAACAAACCAAACCCAGATGCAGATAATAACAGATGTAAACAAATGATCATCTATTTAAATCCACTAGTCTATAGCAATACATAGGTGTCCATTTTTTTTCATCCGTAAAACAGACATACAGAACAGCCATGTGACAGGGGCCTTATGTGTATGTGGAAACATCCCCACATAATGGTTGTTGGAAAGCCTTGTGATAGGGTGACAATGCAGGACCATTGGATGGCAGGGATAGAGCATTGTCACTCTAAGGAAAAAGTGTAGATTAAAAAAATTCTTGGGATGATAATCTGTTCGCCGATGGCTGCAAAATGGGTGTCACCAATCCCCATTGGCAGTCTGTGTGACAAGAGAAAGGCATATTTGAAATTAAGTGTTTTCTCACTGTAACAGGAAGTGCCTGAACTAAGACCTTCATGGCAGGATCACCATTGATTATTTTACCTATTAAGGTCCACTTGCTGAGTTACCACATCTATGTATCAATGGAGTGCTAGTGTTTTGCAAACACCTGCTACCCACTCGCAGCACTCTCACCAAGTTGTTGCTGACAGATCCCGCCTCATTGATGATTAAGAGCAGGATTCCCCATCATGTGATTGCCAATCACAGTGACCACAGGATCAGAACTCAGACATCTGGCGTAAAAGCGGTTTTTATAGGTTGAAGGTTTGTTTTTAACCTTAATGCATTCTCTGCAATAAGGAAAAAAAAAAAACCTACTGATCAAGAATCCCCCTTGTACTAAGCCTGAGCCCAATCTTGATCCAGCACTGTGTTCAAGAGCAACAGCTTTCACCTCCCTCTCCTCACTGGCTATGGAGGTGGCAGTGGGTCATGGGGCCAAGCCAGCACCACCAGGTCCCCCTCTACATACTAAACATCTTGCTCGTAGGGCACACAGCTGGGGTAAAAGCCAAAAGCGCTGGCAGGGAACCCCAGAAGTGGAGGATCAGGGCTGCTCTGTGCAAACCCATTACACAGAGCAGGGAAATAGGACGTGTTTCCAAATGAAAAAAAAAATATTACATTTACATATATTTTTTTTTTTTTTTTTTTTTAATGTGCTGTCTTTATTAAAGCAGTTCTACCTTCTCTCTTTTACATCCCTGCAATCTCCACAGTCAGATCCAACACACAAACATGCCGTGAGCCTCTGTCTGGTTGGAGGAATTTGCAGTGCTGGTTATTTTACTCAGGCATGAACAGTACCCATGGTCGCCTGAATAGTGACTGCATCTGATTGGATGATCATCTGATTGGATACACGCAGGGTCCGTTCACATCTGAGCACTTGGCAAACAAGCACAAACACTATTATTAATTATATCCCAAACACAGGAAGCAGGCACAGTTTGCCATACA
The DNA here is from genome assembly GCF_062004578.1 of Staurois parvus. Taxonomy (NCBI): domain Eukaryota; kingdom Metazoa; phylum Chordata; class Amphibia; order Anura; family Ranidae; genus Staurois; species Staurois parvus. Next base: position 920,763 of record NW_028319286.1, read on the forward strand.
CAAACATGCACTAAAAAAGTAAGAGAAAAAAACAAAAAAATGAACAAAAGTGTATGTGCCAAAAAACTTACAAGAGCCAACTTCACACATTTGTCATGCGTCGGGCAATAAATTGAAATGAAGGAAAAAAAGAAAATAACACACACACTGTAGTTAAGAAGGGGGCTTCACTTCAGTGCCTGCAGGATCACCTATAGCATGAATTTCAGCCAACTCTGCAGGAATCCACCAACATTCAGGCAGTCTATAGACAGCTTAAATTGGATTTTCAAAAGAAAAGAAAAAAAAAAAAATTGAGAACAGACAGGCTCATTAAGCCCGGGTTCACATATATGCGGTGCGGTATATCGCATGTGATTTGCACAGGAACCACACCACATTCCCGTGCACATCACATGCGATCTGTGTGCGGTGCGACTGGAGCCATACATTTTGTATGGCTCTAATTGCACCGCACCATAAACATGCAGGACCCCTTTTTTGGTCCGCACTAGAATCAGATCGCATGGGTGTGTATACACACCCATGCGATCCAATTCTGCACATCGCACCGCGTTTTGCGGACCGATTACAGGTTAACTTAGCATACACACCCGCAGCGGTTCGCATGAACGGGGTACGATTCTGATGCGGTGCGGAATTCACACAGAAAACGCTGCGAATTCGACACATCAGTGTGAACCCGGGCTCATACAGAAGAGACCCACGGTGCTGCTAAGTGTACAGGTTCAACAACTGAATGTGCGGGAGTGACTTTTTTTTAGCCTGGCCAATCAAAATAGCCAAAATATCAGCCTGGCTTGTGGGGGACTGCATCACTGGAGGGGAGGTGAAAACAATTTCACTTTCATTACAGTAAAATGGCAGCCAAAGGGGATTTCCTATTATTGGTGGTAGGACACCAGCTCTGATACTCTCGAAGATTTTTATGCCCATTGACTAGAGAGAAAATTCCACTTACCTCCAAGCATAGCTATGAGGGCCACCCCTCCCAAACAGCTCCAGAGGAGGCACAACCCCATTGTGGGGGTGGATACTTCAGCTGACCTGATGAAATTCTGCCTTCCATCAATGTGGTTCTTACAGCATTCAAAGATAAAGATATATAATATTGAGGTATATCATGAAGGAGGAAATATTTTGCTGCACACAGCTAACTTCCTGCTCTGAACACACCAAGTCACGTTTAGGCCCCATTCCCAGCAGTGCGTTGAGGTAATGCACGTCATAACGCATGCTGTGGCCAAGCATTTAAACACAGACCAGTGTATTTATTTGGAATGGCAACACTCAGCACATAGCAATACACTTGCATTGTCAGGTGCAAACATCTGCGCATTTGTGTGTGCTGCAAGGACTTGTAGGCATTGTGGTGTCCATTTTGAGTGGGCCTCTTAACACATAGCACTAGGCGCCATCAGTAGCTGAAAAAATAAAAGCACAGAAAAATCTAGAATTTATTTTTGCATTGTTTCTCCATTCCATTAATCATTTTTCTCCATTTATAATATGGTTTAGAACTAGCTTTGAAATCAGACTTCCCTAGCACAATCCTCTCTCTCTCTTTGCGAGGAAGAGTGTCAAATTGCCTTTTCAACAATGTCTGTGCGACCAGCTGCTCTGCTCGTTACCTCTTACATGACCTTTCATGTTGTTTCTGGAAGAGGAGGAGCAAAAGGGGAATACTATAGGGCACGGGTGTCAAATTGGCAGCCCTCCAGCTTTTGCCAAACTACAAGTCCCATGAGGCACTGCAAGACTGACAGTTACAAGCATGACTCCCAAAGGCAGAGGCATGATGGGACTTGTAGTTTGGCAACAGCTGGAGAGCCGTCAGTTTGACACCCCTGCTATAGAGAGCTCCGAATCTGACGGGGCTGCTGTCACCACATTCAAGATGGTGACGCTCAGTAGCGGTCTCGCGGCTTTTGGAAGTTTACGCAATGGAGGCCTTTACATGCCAATAACATGCATGAAATAAAATAATCGTATGTAGGATTTTAAAGGGAAGATTGTTGTTGAAATAGTTTGGGAATAGAAATCTTTTAAAAAGGAGAAGTACAGCCAAAGCTCATTTGGCTATACTTCTCCGGTGGATCACAGGAGTGCAATTCGTTCTGCACTCCTGTGACCCGTTTTCAGCCAACAGCGGGCTAAAGTTCATTGACGTCATTCAGCCGATCCAGGCTGGGGAAAGATCCCAGTTTTAAAGTTGGGATCCACTCAGATCCCTGGAGCAGCAGCTGCCTCAGCCTCTCAGCAATTTGCTGAAAGCCTAAGCTAGCCACTTCTGCCCCCTTTTACAGCCCAGCGCTCCAGTGAGTGCTGGGGAAAACAGGAGCCGGGAGAGAACCGAGCGATCAGCACTGTTTGATCGCTCAGTTCTCATATTTAGAACCGGCATGAAAGGTACTTTTTGGAAATGTATTCTGTTTTAATAATGTTTGTAAAGTAACCAAATAAAAATATAATTAAAAATGTTTTTAAAAAAATAGAACTGGCATGGGACAGAACCAGCATCGAATCAATGCTACATCAACCTTGGTATTTAAAAAAAAAAAAAATAAAAAAAAAAATAAAAAAAAAAATCTTTAACCCTGGTTCACACTGATACGGTACAGAATTCGCAGCGTTTTCAGTGTGAATTCTGCACCGCATCAGATTCGCACCCCATTCATGCGAACCGCTGCGGGTGTGTATGTTAACACCCCTAAAGCGGTCCGCAAAACGCGGTGCGATGTGAAGAATCAGATCGCATAGGTGTGAATACCCATGTGATCTGATTCTAGTGCGGATAAAAAAAAAAGGGTCCTGCAGGTTTTTAGTACGGTGCAAATAGAGCCATACAAAATGTACGGCTCCGATCGCACCGCACACAAATCGCATGTGATTTGCGCAGGAATGCGGTGCAGTTCCTGTGCAAATCACATGCGATATACGGAGCCACACGTATGTGAACTCAGGCTAAATGAGCCTACTTGACACCAAAGAAGCATTAATGCAACAGAACACTAAAGGCACAGCAAAATAGGACTTTAACATATCCCGCTCCCTGTACAGAGATGAGAAAGTATAAATTACCTCAAATCTAAGGCTACTGGTCATTAAAAAGCAAATATGGACACCCACCTTCCAAACGTTCCTGAGAACGCTCCCAGAACTGCACATTAAAACGCAAAAACATCAGACACATGGTTGATTTTAATCCTTAGATAAAGCAAAACGTTTTAGGAATCCCGGAGTTCCTTACATCCCAGAAAGCCGATAAGGGACGGACGGAACAACATTACCACTTGTTGAAAACATTACAGTGCAATTAGGCATTTCTGTTTCCTATTTATTTAACGTTTTAAAGTCCAACGCTTATAACAAATCCTGCAAAATGTACGTCTAAAGAGAAGTCCACCTGAAAAGCATTGAGATCCCAGGACTACAAGACAGAATGACTCCATGTCACCAGCGGAGGGGAGCGCAGTGTATGGGGAGAAAGTGGAATAGAAAGCCTGGGGTAAGGGAATGGGATGGGGGAGGTTTCATATTAATCGCTGCACAATGACAGCATTTAGGAGGTTAGCTTCTTTCAGAGTCTGGTTCTCATCCGTCAACTCCTTGTTTGGGAACGTAGTCATCAACACGAAGCTTGTGGCGGCCATTGCCGGTCGGGCGCTGACAATGAATAGGCGGATGTCACGGATCCTGAAAGGGAAGCAAGTTGCCTTTTTACTCAAAAAGTGCTGTGGTTTTTTTTTTGTTTTGTTTTTTTTAAGTGGAGTTCTACTTTAAAAAGGAGTATGTAGTCTTTAATATTGTGCTTATTCAGTTGTTCGGCAAGCGTGCTACAGCATGTGCTTTACCAGCGGAGTTGCAAATGTGCACGTGCCTCTGTAATCCAGCAGGGGGGAATGTTTATAAACCCACAAGCAGACAAAAGAACTATAGGACCTGGACACTGAGCACTTCTCACCACAAATTTTATCAACCTCTCATTAACCTCTTCACGCCGGCCAAACGCAAATAAGCGGCCTCCCGGCGTCTGGGCCTAGACGCCGAGCGGCCGCACATTTGCGCTCTATTAAAAAAGAACATATGTGCTGAGAGCGTGCGCCCTGCGTGCACACATGTCCGGTACTCACGGAAAGGTCCCGATCTCCTCTTTCGATCGGGACCTTTCCCGATCATGTGACCGCCGTGACGGCCTGTCACATGACCCTAAACCCTGCCCCGCCTCCAGGCTTCTGAAACTCTTAAAGGGCCAGGAGGCGCCGGCGTGAAGGGGTTAAAAGCGTTTAGGCATGTTTACAGGCGTCAAGCGCTTGGGCGTTAATTCATTTAATCGACAAGAATAATCATTTATTCTGGCTATTGAAATGAAGTCCTAAACGAAACCCTTAAAGGGCCGGGAGGCGTCGGTTTGTAGGGGTTAAAGGGGGGGGGGGTCTACTGTTAACTTCCTAAAAAAAAAAAAACCACCTGCCTGACTCGGTTTCAGTAGTGACTGGCAACAACTGTGCAGTACAAGAAAGTCAATGTTACTTCCCTCAAAACTTGTTATATTCTTTCTCTGGATCAATGTCTCAAAAAAAGCCAGAAATTTTGTATGACAGCCATGGCAAAAAGCCTTTCCTGATTTAGGCTAGGTTCACATCTGTGCGGGTGGTGCCGCTGCAGATCCGCATGAAAATCCACCCGCACAGAGAAATGCGGACCCGGGGGGGGCGGTGCCATTCATTCTAATAGCACGCCGCCCGCACTGGAAACCACAATCGTACTGGGAAAGGAGGTTCCCGTGCGGCATGCGTTTTCGGAAGAAGTGCGGGGACGACTTCTCTGCGTGTCACGGGGCACGGGAGTCCATTCAAATGAATGGGCTCTCGTGCCTGCGCAAAACGCGTCCGCATATATGTGAACCGGGGCTAATAGTTCAGCAATAACAGTCTCTGTTTCTCAGGACAAGTTTTTCTAAAGAACGCAAGACAGCCTGAACATTATAGCAAATGTCTGGCATTTCTATGGATTCTGTAGCACTTTACGGCATTACTTCATACAGCGATCCCTGTTCCTGTCGTGCTCAGGATGAACTTGGTGGTTTCTGACAATTAGAATACATTTTTTTTGGCTGACCTAAAATTCTTACCTGTGATTGTTATTAAACTTCTGGACCAGCTTTCCCCCATCTGCCAGGCGGATCTGGATATTTGTGATGGGCTCAGACTCATCGAGGGTAATGGAAGAACTGGCTCTAGCCTCGTTTTCTGCTTGCTGGGATGGGGAGGCTGTGCTCAGGACATGGGGAGCTGTGCTGAAAACACAAAAACAATGAACAATGTAAGGATGACTGAAGAGCTAGAAATGTCCTATTGTACAGGACACAGCTTCTAAGCTCTCCTGGGATTCTTGCCAGGATCTCACCTGCCCAGTTTTTGGCCCTCGCCAGTGAATGCTTTAAAGGCAGTTCTGGGTTTCACAAAGTCCTCATCACGGTGGTCCTCCATATCCAGGTTCACCTGACCACCTTGGGCGAGTCTGCGCAAATCTCCCGGGATCTCCCTGTACACAGGTGGAAAGAATTAAAGCTGAAATATCCAAAGCTTCCCTTGCAGTGGGTCTTCCCCCCCAACGCAAAGGTTAAATGCTCATTTTAGACTAGGGGGAACATAACTGCAGTTTTATTTGCCTTATCATTTGCTTCCCATGCACTAAATTTCTATCCGACGCCAAAGGTTGTGGGTGGGTGCATCCTCAATTACCACGCAGGACTGCTGGTTCTGCATTGTACATGAAGATATGAGAGTGCCTGCAGCCGACAGTGCGGCTAAGAGAAGTCATGCTGGGAGCGATTGTACAGGAGCGGGGATAAGCCAAGTAAAAGTCTGCCTAAACAAAAATGAGCACTTTATCAGTTGAGTGCAGGGGAATTCCCACTGCAAGGGTAATGTGATTTTACAGCTGATTCACACATGTGCGTTGCGGATGGAGCCTGGGTTCACATATATGCGGTGCGGTATATCGCATGTGATTCGCACAGGAACCGCACCGCATTTCCGTGCAAATCACATGCGATTTGTGTGCGGTGCGATTGGAGTCATACATTTTATACAGCTCTAATTGCACAGCACCCGCACCAAAAAGGTGCAGGACCCTTTTTTTGGTCCGCAATTGTCAGATCGCGTGGGTATTCACACCTATGTGATCCAATTCTGCACATCGCGCTGCTTTTTGCGGACCGCTTTCGGGGTGTTAACATACACACCCACGGCGGATCGCATAAAACGGGGTGCGATGCTGAATCGCTGCGAATTGCGCACCGCATCAGTGTGAACCAGGGCTGAAGCTCGTGTTTCACAGCTAATTGATAAAGAAGTTGTTCACCGGTTCATATCAGTTTTACCTCCAGTTCAGGACAGGATTAGCTCAGGATCTTATCCTGGTCTAACACATGCAGTTTAGAAACGATTCCCATATTAGTGAATACCCTGTAATCCGCACCTGAACTGGACCGCACTGCTCTGAAATCGGACATGACTTTTTAAAACCGCACTGAATCCACACCGCCAGTGCACCGGACATATAGGAACAGGCATCATAGGAATCAATGTTTCACATGTCATGCGGATTGGATTTTGATTCAAACCGCATCCAGTCTGCATATATGTGATCCTGCATTTACCCAGAAAGTTCAGGTTTTTAAAAAAAAAAAAAAAAAAAAAAAAAAAAAAAAAAAGGCATTGTCAGCTTGATATACATACATATATAGGACCTTCTTTAAAAAACCAAGATAGAAAATTGAAAAAACAAAAAAAAACAAAAACAAAAAAAAAACAAAAACCACAACTCGCCTGTTCTGGTACCTAAGCACAGAATCTTAAAGGATAGAGAGCATATTTCGTAACATGTTGCACCCATATTCAGGGTATAACATGTATTGATCAGACTGGCTTCCGCTCCTCCCCATTTTGAAAGCTAGTGGAGGATCGTCTCCCCGCTAGCTGTCAAGTGTAAAAAAAAAAAAAAAAAAAAAAAAAAAAAAAAAGGCGACTCCGCCTGTCTGGCTGCATCACTCACACTGTTCTATGAATGAGAGACTACAAGCCCCAACAGCCTTAGCGGCTGTCGGCTTGTAGTGCTCAATGAACTACCACTGCACTGTGGTAGTTCATTCATTCTTCCTATCAATATATCTGCTGACTGGTACATCCCGTACGGAGCAGCAGATATACAGACAGGTCTTCAGGAGACCTGCATGGCACCAGGGATCTGCTTAACTTTGGTGCAATGCTTTACAGGCTGCTGCAGACAAAAATAATAAATGCACATTTTTTTACCTTCAAAAGAAATGTGCATTTATTATTTTGTTAGTAAAAGGTGAACTTATCCTTTAACCCCGCTGTAGAGCAATGCCACAAAAAAGAATTTGCACACAGAAGTGGGTCCCTATGTGGTTCTTCCTGCAGACCAGAGGCACAGTAAGAGGAACCACAAGCATCCACTACTCATGGATGAAGATGCTTCGTGGGGTTTAGCTCAGTAGAGCAAAGATTCCAACAACAGGTGTGAGGAAAAGATATACCCTCACCCTTTACAGGGGAGTTGTGGGTTTTGTTTTTTTTTTTGGCAGCCCAACAACCACTGGTGAATTATGTGGTTTCATAGTACGAAGATCATGTCATTTTGGAAGTTTTGTGCTTCTGCCACCTCCGCCCAACTCTTTTGCCGGGTATGACCATCCCCATACCGTGACACCAACCCTAAGCTCCTTGTCTTGTTAAGCTTGCTCCCTCCGCATTTCATGAGTATTCACCTGATACCCCCACTGTACAAGAGAAGTTTAACCAATGCTCATGTATCGTTAATTATGCTCATGATCAGTTTTCTGTTTCAGTGATAAACTAAGCAATTAGCATTTTCAGGATGTGGTTGGCAATTACCAGCTCTCAAATTTTAATAATGACCAGTTGCTTTAAATCTGAACTCCGGGAATTACCCACCAATCACAACCTCTTAATCGCTAATTACTTAGGAAAAAAAAATCCTGCGCCAACAGCCTCTTTTATTTACCTAAATCCAAGGTGATGTAACACGCAGGTGTCCACATCACTGCCTGCGAAACCTCCTATAGGCTTTCCAGAGGTGGAGTCCTCAGGCTCCAGTAGAGCGTGGAGAGTAAGAGGATGACAAACTGGCTGTCACAGGTATAGATTGCTGTGCTGGATTACAGGTAGTCACTTATGGAAGCAGTACCAGCTAGACACAGTGATGGGGAATGTTAGCTGAGCAAAAAAGTTTTAGTTTTTTTACGCTTGTGAACAGGTGGGAAAGGATATTGGCTTTGCCTGCAGATGATCTCATTCGTCAACATATGTCTGTCAAGTCTAAACCTGCACGAAATATTCCAGTTACCTCAAGTTGGGGTACAAGGTTAAGGATGCTCATGCTAATAGTAAAATATAGAAGGCAAATCTTACCCTCTGCGTATAGACTCCAAGAACTGTGCATTGCTGGGGTCTTGATAGCTGCGCAGTTCTCCCTCATCTAAGCTGAATCCATTTTTCCAGAGCTTCAGCACCACATGGACCTATAGAACCAAAGTTCAGCAATTAAAAAAAAAAATTGAATTGTTCTTACAAGGAGCAACTCCAAACTCTTGTACTTTGTCCTGAATGGGCAAAGAACAGGATTGCTTTAAGCGCTCCCACCTCCACACGATCGTAATGTGTAAAACCAACAATACTACAGCTCCTGACCATAGGCAAGGATACAAAGTACAGAAGATAGTTAAAAGCACACCTCAAAACTGAATTCAGGCTTTCATGTAGCGAACCGCTAATATGTGAGCAACATTGCAGTGACTGCTCAGGAATCCTCCAATTAGGCTTCAAAAATAGAAGCGCTACCCAATGCAACTAAAAGGGTTGGGGGGGGCGTGGGGGGACAGCACCGCTTGCCCATGACAGTTACAAGGCCTCACATTTGTTGCTGTCCAACCTCAAACCAGCAGCTTTCTACTACACAACCAATCAAGCGCAAGGTAAGGCTTAAAAGGAGAAGTGGATCACAGGAGTGACCGTCACCGATTTCAGCAGCTGTGAGAACTCAGCGATCCCTAATAGCTGAATTCTCACACTTAGAGCCGGTGGGGGATAGATGCAGCACCGGGCCACTGCTGTTTCCACCTAGGTAAGTAGGAGGAGGAAAAAAAATAAAAATGAGATCCCATACTTTTCTTTTAAAACATCAAAATCACCCTATGAGAAGCAGCTATGCACAGACAGACCATGCTAAAAATAATTTATCTTGAAACTAGCCATTTCCTGCTGTAGATGATGCCTATGAAATCAGGGGCGTCCCTAGAGTTGGTGTCGCCCGATGTGGTAACACTTGGTGTCACCCCTCCGACGATCCCCGCAGAATGGATTGGATCTGCGGATTGAGCATAATGGATCGGAGTCCGATCCATTATGCTGCCCAATCCGCAGATCCGATCCATCCTGTGGGGATCGTCGGCTTGCAACATATACGGGGTTAACCGATCTCTCCACGAGCTCCACGAAAAGGTAAGTTTTAAAGCAAGCCGAAGATCACCGCAGAATGGATCGGATCTGCGGATTGGGATGCATAATGGATCGGACTGCGATCCATTATGCTCAATCCACAGATCTGATCCAATCCTGCGGGGATCGTCGGCTTGCTTTAAAACATACCTATTCGTGGAGCGGGTCCGGTGTCACCCCGTGCGATAGGTGTCACCCGGTGCGGCGCGCACCCCCCCGCACCTGCCTAGGGACACCATTGTATGAAATATCACTAATTGCCCAGCTAACATTGGTCACTGCATTAACTACTACTGTTTAATTATCAACAATAACAATTAAACAGTAGCTTGTTGCTATTTTTACACTATAATTCAACACAGACCTTTCAGAAAGACAGCGAATGATCAGCACAGCAGCCAAGATGGAGCACACTTACATCCTGGCCTTGATTCTGTCTCCGAGCTCCAGCAACGTAAGCCGACTCCTCTTCTGGAGCGGCTCCCAATCGGTACCCACCTCCAGCAAAAGGCTAGAGAGAAAGAGAAAAGAAAAAAAAAAAGTTAAAATCAAGGAGTCAATCAGCTTTTAACCTCAGCTTGTTCAATTAATCTTTGGCAGTAAGGCTAGGTGCACATCTCCACGTTCATACGGGCCACGTTTTGCGTGGGCAGGAGAGCCCATTCATTTGAAAAGACTCCCGTGCCCCGTGACATGCGGGGAAGACATTCCTGCACTTCTTCGGAAAACGCAGCCCGCGCGGGAACCTCGGTTCTCAGTACAGTTGCGATTTCCAGTGCAGGTGGTGTGCCATTAGAACTAATGGCACTCGCCTGCGGGTCTGAATTTCTCTGTGTGGGTGGTGCGGCTGCATTAGCAGTAATTCTTCCGGGTTTCTCAAGCAGTCATGGGATGCAAGTTACGTTTTGTAGCTGCATATGACAATTAAAGAGTACAAAACAGTTCCTTACACCCCGGTTACATCAAACCAGACTTTGAAATCACTGTTAGGCTGCTTTTACACTGAGGAGTTTTTCAAGCGTTTTTGCGTAACAAAAAGCACCTGAAAAGCTCAATAAAACTGCTTCCCTGTGTATGTAAATGTATATCTATGCATGTTTTCACACAGAGGCATTGCGCTTGCGGTGCAAAAACCTCTTGCTTGCAGCATCTTTGGGGAAAAAAAAATGCCCCAAAAAACGCCTCTTCCCACTGAAATAAATGGAAAACGGCTGAAAAGCGCCTTAAAAACGCCTCTGAAAAGCATTTTTGGAGCAGTTTTTAAGTGGTAAACATGCCTATGCGTTTTTGTGGTGGATCAGTGTGAAAGCAGCTTAAGTCGCACGATTTCAAAGTCAAGTGACATGTCGATTTCTGGTGTGATTTGCAAGACATCTGACACGGATGTCTATGCAATTCACACCAATAGTAGTGCATGTACTACTTTAGAAACCAAGTCGGAACAGAACTGACATGACCGCTCTAATTGCAAATAGGGTGCGACAATCATCCAGTGTGACCGGGGTGTTAGAGCGAAGGGCAAACTTCTAAATTGAAATGGGACAGACGCTGGGAGAACCGGAAAATGGGACAGACGCTGGGAGAACCGGAAAATGGGACAGACGCTGGGAGAACCGGAAAATGGGACAGACGCTGGGAGAACCGGAAAATGGGACAGACGCTGGGAGAACCGGAAAATGGGACAGACGCTGGAAGAACCTGAAATGGGACAGATGCTGGAAGAACCTGTAGTGTGATTGGCTCTTTTGAGGTTCCACTTTGTCCGTTATAGCAATCTATACAGAATGGCCACCTTGGTCTTTAGTTCCCGAACCGTCATCCTTACCGATCGGCTGCTTTCTCCAGGACTCTTAGAAGTTCTGTCCACAGCGACAGCTCCATGTTCCTTGGCTCCCTTAAAGAGATCTTCGACAAGCTCGTTGGGACTCCTCTTCCTGGGGGGCCCCACAATCTGCTGTCCACTCCTCTCTGAGCCTCCTGCGTAAAACCTGCCGAGTGAAGAATCTTATTTAGACAAGATCATAATATGAAAATACTTGATAGAATTGTTTTATAGACAGTTTAGGATTTATTCCCTTTTTTTTCTAAGTTAAAATATTTACCAGGACAAATAGCGGGCACATCTTCAAAAAGCAATAAAAACCTGGCATGGTGCAGCTACTTTTACAGGCTCCAATTTCATTAGAGCCCATCCACTTTTTGTTGGGCCTACCTTATTCAGGCTTCTCCAAATATGCCAGGAAACTATCCTCCCATGTTTTAGCGGCAGCCAGGAGAACCATTCCCATGCATTGGCTTTCTACTACGCCTCCTACACGATCGGAATTGGTGAAGGTTATAGTAGAGATTAGAAAACTGGAGTACCTCACTGCTTTGCATGCTCTGTCCCGATCTCCGAGGCGGCCTGCGAACCGCGGGATCTCCGAGGCGGCCTGCGAACCGCGGGATCTCCGAGGCGGCCTGCGAACCGCGGGATCTCCGAGGCGGCCTGCGAACCGCGGGATCTCCGAGGCGGCCTGCGAACCGCGGGATCTCCGAGGCGGCCTGCGAACCGCGGGATCTCCGAGGCGGCCTGCGAACCGCGGGATCTCCGAGGCGGCCTGCGAACCGCGGGATCTCCGAGGCGGCCTGCGAACCGCGGGATCTCCGAGGCGGCCTGCGAACCGCGGGATCTCCGAGGCGGCCTGCGAACCGCGGGATCTCCGAGGCGGCCTGCGAACCGCGGGATCTCCGAGGCGGCCTGCGAACCGCGGGATCTCCGAGGCGGCCTGCGAACCGCGGGATCTCCGAGGCGGCCTGCGAACCGCGGGATCTCCGAGGCGGCCTGCGAACCGCGGGATCTCCGAGGCGGCCTGCGAACCGCGGGATCTCCGAGGCGGCCTGCGAACCGCGGGATCTCCGAGGCGGCCTGCGAACCGCGGGATCTCCGAGGCGGCCTGCGAACCGCGGGATCTCCGAGGCGGCCTGCGAACCGCGGGATCTCCGAGGCGGCCTGCGAACCGCGGGATCTCCGAGGCGGCCTGCGAACCGCGGGATCTCCGAGGCGGCCTGCGAACCGCGGGATCTCCGAGGCGGCCTGCGAACCGCGGGATCTCCGAGGCGGCCTGCGAACCGCGGGATCTCCGAGGCGGCCTGCGAACCGCGGGATCTCCGAGGCGGCCTGCGAACCGCGGGATCTCTGAGGCGGCCTGCGAACCGCGGGATCTTTCCATTTCCAAATTGCCTACTCAATTGTCTGAAAATGATGGCAAATTCACTGTTCTATTGACATTGTATGTACCTATATGCCTCTCATCGATGAGCCTATTTCTCTGTTCTTTTATAGCTTTGTGATTGTTATTTTGAGATTCTATGCAACTCTGTCTGTAAGCATTTTGAAAATCGATAAATTATTTAAAAAATTATATATATTTAAAAAACAACACACTTGACACGGGTTTTAATCCACAAAATTCAAAAACGTTGAAACTTTACGCTCAATTTAAATTTGCGGATGGCAAGTTGACAAGCGGACAATATTTATTAATGTCTAGCCCTCAGGGCAGTAAAAGCCAGTCAGATCTTTTTGTTTTTTTCTTTCACTCTTCATTAGAAAAAGAACAGTTGTGTTCTCTCTAGTTGCTAAACCCAACAAGAAAAACACAATTGTTTTATATGGGAAGAAAACTATAATACAAACTACACAAAAAGGAGCACACAATGACTGAATGACCAATTCACCTGGGAGAGATCAGCAATGACTAATGTGCCTTTTTTGCTAGTCTTGTCTACCTGTGCACCAGAATCATAGTATCTGCTTTTGTCCTACAAAAACTACGATTCAGCATGTAATAAAACCCTCTACACAAGCACAAAGGGGCCATTCTTCTCCTGCACGCCCTGTACAGAGAATCCGATTAGCTCTAGACAATACTAGGGTCAAAGACTAGCAAGACAGTTAGAGAGTGCCAGTCAGGATACAAACATGCCAGCTGACTTTGGATCTAGAGCCGTCATGCATATCCATGCTTTACACCCTAAAGTGACCCTGTCAAATCTATAAAAAGACAAAAAAAAAAAAACAAAAACAATCCAAGTCACTACAATGGAAGGATCATATTCCTGTTAATTTCTGTTCCAATGCTGCAGCTTCTGAAAAATACATCGTCATTCCACACTTCTTGGAGTGTCAGATGCCGGTGTATCCTGCTCCCTAATCCACTACAGGATTCAGCAGTGATGAAGATGGTTATGTGAAGTGACAGGTCCTCTCCTTCCTCCAGCGACAGACAAGAGAGCAGCAGAGAGAGCCGCGTTATGTAATGAAGTGGCAATGTTCTCTGCTGCATATTCCTGTAAGCCCATGGCGGCTTTGAGGTGCAACCCCCAAGAGGTCATCTGGGGTGTGGAAATTTTTTTTTTTTAAAACTAGTTGTCCAAGGGACTGAATGGGGCTGGGGGTGGTAGGAGGAAGAGACCTTGCAGTGTGGAGATCCCCAATTGGGGGCTCATTAGTAGAGAGGAGTGTCAGGTGAGAGCACTCTGGCTCTGCATGTCCATCCTCCGTGGAGTAGACACCAGGAGCTCAGGGTGGGTAGGCTGTGTAGGTTTCCAGCCTGCAGTGTGAGGTGGCACAATGAAGGCAGGTCTGGCCCAGGACGGAGTGAGGTGGTGCTCCCAGGCTCTGGAGGACAGGCAGGAATTACCAGGCACCCCCAGGCATCCAGGATTAGTATTACTCAGCACCGGTCTGTGTAATGTACCACCTGTGATCCAGCCTGCATGATCAGTGACTGCGGCACCCCTCCACCCTTCTCCCTTGCTACGGGAGGTTGAGTCGTCTGCAGGCTGAAGGGAGCCACTGTACATAGACCGAAGAACTACACTTCCCGAAAGGCTGTGCGCAGCCTCTGCCTATCATAGCAAACATGACGCTTGCTGTAACGGAACCGACCCCAGACTGCACTTGGGTACTTCCGTTAGACTACCGCTTCCCCGTCCAAACACCGACACCACCGCTGACCATACAAGACTTGACAACACCAGTCTGCCTGAACATGGAACTCTTTATTTGAAACTCGAACTGGCTTTTTATACACTCGGGACAATCCCCCCTCTCTGAATAATGACACAGGTCGGGGCAATCTACATTTTGTAACAAGAGACACTCCAGCACAGTCCCATCAGGAGGGAGGGCTGCTGGAGACACCCCCCACTAAGCGAATACACATAAACACATACATCCCATAATAGTTTGCTCCTAAGTAAGACACACAATAGAACAATGGGATACAACCACATGGCATCAAACAATCAACAACCCCCCACCTCAATATCAGGACAGATCACCCTGTACCCCTAACAGGCACAGGGTGACTTACACACAAGAGGGATATGGGGAGCTGAGACAGGGGTCTCCCCACCTCTCCAAAGTGAGCTGGACCCCCCACCCAAAGTGACTCCCGTCACACTTGTCAAATTGGGAACTCAGTAAAAGAGCAGACCTGGTGGCCAATAGGTGGCGGGGTGTGGTCGACTGGCAGACGATTGGCTGTCGGAAGGCTCTATGGCAAAAGCAGTGCTGAGGCAGGGAGGCTGAGCCTGTAGTTAGCTGGAGAGGGGAAGGGGAAATGAAGCACAGGGGCAAAAAAAGTAAACCCTGCTGGACTATATGTTAAAAAAAAAACCCCACAAAAACAAGAACCACCTTCAAGGAGCTCAGAACTGCATGTCCCTTAGATATGAAGGTAGTAGAAATGAATTATAAGTGTTTAGCTAGGTGGTATATCACACCGCGTGTGGCGTATAGGCAACAAATACAAATCACTCTGGTGCTGGAGGGGATGTGGGAGTGAGGGCACAATGGCACATATATGGTGGGAGTGTCCTAGGATACAGAAATATTGGGATGAAACAGTACACCAAATACAGGAGATCACAGGGGTCCTGAAATGCCCAGGCACATATTTATTTCATAAAACAGAGACCATAGTAGAAAAATATAAAAATACGGTGATATTCCAAAGGCAAAAGGATCTCATACCTAAATTTTGCCAAGAACAAAAAGTCCTGAAAATTAAGGACTGGATAAGTAGACTGTGTACAAGATGGAGGAAGATAAAATGGCAAGATTTTGGGAAAAAATGGAACAAATGGGAGGTATATAGGAAATTATATAAAACGGAACAGATTTCCTTTAATTTCCTACTCTCACCTCATTTGTTCCGTTTATATAATTTTCTAGAGAGTAGGAAATTAAGAAAGGAAAAAAAAGGGATCAGTAGATTAGGTAGGGAGTTTTGAAAGTATCTTGGAAATAAAGAGGAGCTGGGAGTTAAAAAGGAGGAATTTGGGGATGGGAATGGGAGAGGGGAGGGAAAAGGTTTTCAGGGGAGAATGGTTTAAATAAAAATGTTTTTTGTATGTGAATAATATGATTATTTCTTGATGTTAACCCCTTTGCGCCGGCGCCTCCCAGCCCTTTAAGAGGTTTCAGAAGTCGGGAGGCAGGGCAGGGTTTTAGGGTCATGTGCAGGGTTGTATTTACCACAAGGCAAACAAGGCACTTGCCTAGGGCGGCATTTTTCAGGGGGCCCTTTAGGGTCATGTGCAGGGTTGTATTTACCACAAGGCAAACAAGGCACTTGCCTAGGGCGGCATTTTTCAGGGGGCGGTGCTTCCCTCCAGAAGAGGGGATGAAAGAAGACATGCACGCCATGGAAACCAGGTGGGGTCTGAGAGAGGCTGCTTGATGGTGTATGTAAAGCCTGACTCTCGTTCTCGGGGATGTCTGGAGCTGTAAAGATGAGTGTCTCTCCATCGCTGGGGGGAGGGGGGGGTTAGTGGAAGGCTCTCCCAGGTGGGTGGCTGGTCAGTGTCCTTGGGGACAGATGATTTTTGTGCTGCCTAGGGCAGCACAAAACCTAAATACATCACTGGTCATGTGATCGCCGTGATTCGCTGTCACAACGGTCACATGATCGGAAAAGGTCCAGATCGCAAAAGAGATCAGGACCTTTCCGTGAGTCACGGACATATGTGCTGGAAGCGCGCTCTCAGCACAACTGTATTTTCAAATGGTACGCAAATATGCGGCCTCTTGGCATCAAGGCCCAGACGCCAAGAGGCCGCATATTTTCGAGCCCTCGGTGTCTAGGGGTGAAGAATTTTTTTTTCTAAAACTAATAAAATATTTAAAATTTAAAGAAAAAAAAAAAAACTGCATATCCCAGGCGTCGAGCGATAAGAATTGCACATCCCTGAGGTCATATCCTTGACACGTTGGGCTCACAAGAAGTAATTTTAGGTTCATCGAGTGTCATTCAAGATTCATTGTTTACAATGATCAAACACAACTAAAAACTACATAGATCCCCCATATGATTTACATAACATTATTATCTACCTTGGTCCTGTAAATGTAAAAATGTAAGAAAAACACATAAAAGTACAATATTCCAACAGCAAATACAAAGTTCTGTATTGCACATCCATGTCCTAACTCAATGACACAAACTGAGAGGTCTAAATCTTCAAGGGAGATCGAGTTCTATTGAGGTTTAAGGCACTTCAAATCCTAACAATGTAGTAAAAATTCCAATCTACAATATTTAACATAAACACAATTTAAAATCCCAGAGAAATGGGCCGAAAAATATTTCCTGGGGTATTTAGCAGCAAAATGATGTTAAGTATGAACAACTTTTCAAGTTAAAAACAGCATTCGAACGCAAACATGACTGGTTTTATATTAAACTTAAAATTAGTTGTGCACCGAAATGAAAATTCTGGGGCCAAAACCGAGACCGAAAAATCAGAATGCATGTGGCTGAAAACTGAACCGAAATGTCTGCGTATGTGGGGAGGCTCCAATTTATATGTTTTTTTTTTCTACTTTAATGTATATTTTTATACATTTTTTAAACTTATGATTTTATTGCGATCACATAGGGGACCAATAGTCCTCTATGTGATAGCATATGAGTGACAGGTCCTCTTTGTAGGGGGAAAAGGGGGGGTTGTAACATGACAAAATGTGGAAAATTTCAAGGGGTATGAATACTTTTTCCAGGCACTATAATAGCACTAGCCATTTAAGTATCAATCTAAAGGGCAAGGGGAGGAAACAAAACTGTGAATAACTAGGTGTCTTATTAGACAAGTACATAATGGAGAAACTACGTACAAAGCAACGATAATCTAAGAAAATAAAACACTTTTAAAAGTAAAAAAAAAAAAAAACAAACTACTTCAGGTCTAATGTTTCCAAAGTGAAATCTGACCTTTGACCTTCTTCCTCCTCCTCCTCTTCCTCCTGCGCGTGCACCAGGTCTCGGAAAGACGTCACTCTGTGGTCACTAAAGGTAAAGCAAAACATCGGACTTATGGATAACTGCTAACTTGTATAAAATGAAGAAAACTAACCTGACCCTTAGTTAGAACATCAAACTCCGTATTTTATTTTTTTTTTGCTGTGCACCAATAAAGCAGATTTCCCATCACTTCAAGTTCTGGAGGCATGACAGGAAGTGACAGAAAAACTCCTCTTACACTGTTGTCATTGTGCCGGGTGTCCCTGTTTGGAGATTTCATCTGTTCCGGTGACAACAGTAAAATTTTCACATTCCCCATTCTGTCTCTCACATAGACAGGGGTCACCCGGAAAACTAAAGGGTAGAACCACTCAATGGGGACACACACGTTAATAACAACACAACTGGAACAGTAATACTTTTCTACTCTATACAAAACTGAAGAAAAAAAAAAAGGAGAAAAAAAAGTTTGGCTTCTACTTCAAGACAAGCTTTAGATAATGGTCCACAGTAACATCCTTACCTGGGCCCAGAGCCACGGGAAGTGGAACCGGACGGTGGCTGCGGTAGTGTCACTATATCTTCATCTCCTCCATCTTCATAAAAGCTTGCCAGAGACAACTAGATGTTCAAGAAGAACATAAAATTTAAGCGCACAATAATAACAGCTAAGGAAAACAACATCATAGAGGCATCACCCTTTGCTTAGACATCTGACTAGGCAGATAATTGTGCTGTTCTAATCTCCATAGGTGTCATTCTTATTCCTGCTTTATACACCTTCTAAAAGACGCCTCCCGGCTGTAGACACCTTCTAAAAGACGCCTCCCGGCTGTAGACACCTTCTAAAAGACGCCTCCCGGCTGTAGACACCTTCTAAAAGACGCCTCCCGGCTGTAGACACCTTCTAAAAGACGCCTCCCGGCTGTAGACACCTTCTAAAAGACGCCTCCCGGCTGTAGACACCTTCTAAAAGACGCCTCCCGGCTGTAGACACCTTCTAAAAGACGCCTCCCGGCTGTAGACACCTTCTAAAAGACGCCTCCCGGCTGTAGACACCTTCTAAAAGACGCCTCCCGGCTGTAGACACCTTCTAAAAGACGCCTCCCGGCTGTAGACACCTTCTAAAAGACGCCTCCCGGCTGTAGACACCTTCTAAAAGACGCCTCCCGGCTGTAGACACCTTCTAAAAGACGCCTCCCGGCTGTAGACACCTTCTAAAAGACGCCTCCCGGCTGTAGACACCTTCTAAAAGACGCCTCCCGGCTGTAGACACCTTCTAAAAGACGCCTCCCGGCTGTAGACACCTTCTAAAAGACGCCTCCCGGCTGTAGACACCTTCTAAAAGACGCCTCCCGGCTGTAGACACCTTCTAAAAGACGCCTCCCGGCTGTACACACCTTCTAAAAGACGCCTCCCGGCTGTAGACACCTTCTAAAAGACGCCTCCCGGCTGTAGACACCTTCTAAAAGACGCCTCCCGGCTGTAGACACCTTCTAAAAGACGCCTCCCGGCTGTAGACACCTTCTAAAAGACGCCTCCCGGCTGTAGACACCTTCTAAAAGACGCCTCCCGGCTGTAGACACCTTCTAAAAGACGCCTCCCGGCTGTAGACACCTTCTAAAAGACGCCTCCCGGCTGTAGACACCTTCTAAAAGACGCCTCCCGGCTGTAGACACCTTCTAAAAGACGCCTCCCGGCTGTAGACACCTTCTAAAAGACGCCTCCCGGCTGTAGACACCTTCTAAAAGACGCCTCCCGGCTGTAGACACCTTCTAAAAGACGCCTCCCGGCTGTAGACACCTTCTAAAAGACGCCTCCCGGCTGTAGACACCTTCTAAAAGACGCCTCCCGGCTGTAGACACCTTCTAAAAGACGCCTCCCGGCTGTAGACACCTTCTAAAAGACGCCTCCCGGCTGTAGACACCTTCTAAAAGACGCCTCCCGGCTGTACACACCTTCTAAAAGACGCCTCCCGGCTGTACACACCTTCTAAAAGACGCCTCCCGGCTGTACACACCTTCTAAAAGACGCCTCCCGGCTGTACACACCTTCTAAAAGACGCCTCCCGGCTGTAGACACCTTCTAAAAGACGCCTCCCGGCTGTACACACCTTCTAAAAGACGCCTCCCGGCTGTACACACCTTCTAAAAGACGCCTCCCGGCTGTACACACCTTCTAAAAGACACCTCCCGGCTGTAGACACCTTCTAAAAGACACCTCCCGGCTGTACACACCTTCTAAAAGACACCTCCCGGCTGTACACACCTTCTAAAAGACACCTCCCGGCTGTACACACCTTCTAAAAGACACCTCCCGGCTGTACACACCTTCTAAAAGACACCTCCCGGCTGTACACACCTTCTAAAAGACACCTCCCGGCTGTACACACCTTCTAAAAGACACCTCCCGGCTGTACACACCTTCTAAAAGACACCTCCCGGCTGTACACACCTTCTAAAAGACACCTCCCGGCTGTACACACCTTCTAAAAGACACCTCCCGGCTGTACACACCTTCTAAAAGACACCTCCCGGCTGTACACACCTTCTAAAAGACACCTCCCGGCTGTACACACCTTCTAAAAGACACCTCCCGGCTGTACACACCTTCTAAAAGACACCTCCCGGCTGTACACACCTTCTAAAAGACACCTCCCGGCTGTGTACACCTTCTAAAAGACACCTCTCGGCTGTGTACACCTTCTAAAAGAAACCTCCCGGCTGTATAAACCTTCTAAAAGACACCTCCCGGCTGTATAAACCTTCTAAAAGACACCTCCCGGCTGTAGACACCTTCTAAAAGACACCTCCCAGCTGTAGACACCTTCTAAAAGACACCTCCCGGCTGTAGACACCTTCTAAAAGACACCTCCCGGCTGTATAAACCTTCTAAAAGACACCTCCCGGCTGTATAAACCTTCTAAAAGACACCTCCCGGCTGTAGACACCTTCTAAAAGACACCTCCCGGCTGTAGACACCTTCTAAAAGACACCTCTCGGCTGTGTACACCTTCTAAAAGAAACCTCCCGGCTGTATAAACCTTCTAAAAGACACCTCCCGGCTGTATAAACCTTCTAAAAGACACCTCCCGGCTGTAGACACCTTCTAAAAGACACCTCCCGGCTGTAGACACCTTCTAAAAGACACCTCCCGGCTGTAGACACCTTCTAAAAGACACCTCCCGGCTGTAGACACCTTCTAAAAGACACCTCCCGGCTGTAGACACCTTCTAAAAGACACCTCCCGGCTGTATACACCTTCTAAAAGACGCCTCCCGGCTGTATACACCTTCTAAAAGACGCCTCCCGGCTGTATAAACCTTCTAAAAGACACCTCC
This sequence comes from Staurois parvus, assembly GCF_062004578.1. Lineage (NCBI taxonomy): Eukaryota > Metazoa > Chordata > Amphibia > Anura > Ranidae > Staurois > Staurois parvus. The sequence continues at coordinate 941,942 of NW_028319286.1, forward strand.
CGGCTGTAGAAACCTTCTAAAAGACACCTCCCGGCTGTAGACACCTTCTAAAAGACACCTCCCGGCTGTAGACACCTTCTAAAAGACACCTCCTGGCTGTAGACACCTTCTAATGAAACCTCCCGGCTGTATACACCTTCTAAAATAAACATCCCGGCTGTATACACCTTCTAAAAGAAACATCCCGGCTGTATACACCTTCTAAAAGAAACCTCCCGGCTGTATAAACCTTCTAAAAGTAACCTCCCGGCTGTATACACCTTCTAAAAGACACCTCCCGGCTGTATACACCTTCTAATGAAACATCCCGGCTGTATACACCTTCTAAAAGAAACATCCCGGCTGTATACACCTTCTAATGAAACCTCCCGGCTGTATACACCTTCTAATGAAACATCCCGGCTGTATACACCTTCTAAAAGACACCTCCCGGCTGTATACACCTTCTAATGAAACCTCCCGGCTGTAGACACCTTCTAATGAAACATCCCGGCTGTATACACCTTCTAATGAAACATCCCGGCTGTATACACCTTCTAATGAAACATCCCGGCTGTAGACACCTTCTAAAAGACACCTCCCGGCTGTATACACCTTCTAAAAGACGCCTCCCGGCTGTATACACCTTCTAAAAGACGCCTCCCGGCTGTATACACCTTCTAATGAAACCTCCCGGCTGTAGACACCTTCTAAAAGAAACCTCCCGGCTGTGTACACCTTCTAAAAGACACCTCCCGGCTGTATACACCTTCTAAAAGACACCTCCCGGCTGTATAAACCTTCTAAAAGACACCTCCCGGCTGTATAAACCTTCTAAAAGACACCTCCCGGCTGTATACACCTTCTAAAAGAAACCTCCCGGCTGTATACACCTTCTAAAAGACACCTCCCGGCTGTAGACACCTTCTAAAAGACACCTCCCGGCTGTAGACACCTTCTAATGAAACATCCCGGCTGTATACACCTTCTAAAAGAAACATCCCGGCTGTAGACACCTTCTAATGAAACCTCCCGGCTGTAGACACCTTCTAAAAGACACCTCCCGGCTGTAGACACCTTCTAAAAGACGCCTCCCGGCTGTATACACCTTCTAATGAAACATCCCGGCTGTAGACACCTTCTAATGAAACCTCCCGGCTGTATACACCTTCTAAAAGAAACCTCCCGGCTGTAGACACCTTCTAAAAGACACCTCCCAGCTGTATACACCTTCTAAAAGACACCTCCCGGCTGTATAAACCTTCTAAAAGACACCTCCCGGCTGTATAAACCTTCTAAAAGACGCCTCCCGGCTGTATACACCTTCTAATGAAACCTCCCGGCTGTAGACACCTTCTAAAAGAAACCTCCCGGCTGTGTACACCTTCTAAAAGACACCTCCCGGCTGTATACACCTTCTAAAAGACACCTCCCGGCTGTATAAACCTTCTAAAAGACACCTCCCGGCTGTATAAACCTTCTAAAAGACACCTCCCGGCTGTATACACCTTCTAAAAGAAACCTCCCGGCTGTATACACCTTCTAAAAGACACCTCCCGGCTGTAGACACCTTCTAAAAGACACCTCCCGGCTGTAGACACCTTCTAATGAAACATCCCGGCTGTATACACCTTCTAAAAGAAACATCCCGGCTGTAGACACCTTCTAATGAAACCTCCCGGCTGTAGACACCTTCTAAAAGACACCTCCCGGCTGTAGACACCTTCTAAAAGACGCCTCCCGGCTGTATACACCTTCTAATGAAACATCCCGGCTGTAGACACCTTCTAATGAAACCTCCCGGCTGTATACACCTTCTAAAAGAAACCTCCCGGCTGTAGACACCTTCTAAAAGACACCTCCCAGCTGTATACACCTTCTAAAAGACACCTCCCGGCTGTATAAACCTTCTAAAAGACACCTCCCGGCTGTATAAACCTTCTAAAAGAAACCTCCCGGCTGTATAAACCTTCTAAAAGAAACCTCCCGGCTGTAGACACCTTCTAATGAAACATCCGGCTGTAGACACCTTCTAATGAAACCTCCCGGCTGTAGACACCTTCTAATGAAACCTCCCGGCTGTAGACACCTTCTAATGAAACCTCCCGGCTGTAGACACCTTCTAATGAAACCTCCCGGCTGTAGACACCTTCTAATGAAACCTCCCGGCTGTATACACCTTCTAATGAAACCTCCCGGCTGTAGACACCTTCTAAAAGACACCTCCTGGCTTTATATCTTATAAAACAAGCTGTGGACATATTTGTACTTGGTCACAACACACCACGTCCTATTTGCCGGGATGGCTTTCTGATCCTCCAACAATCGCTTTCCTGTGTGCTGCTCCCCCCATAGGCCCCCTAAAACTTACCTGAGCCCCCTCTTGATCCAGCCATGTGCACAGAAGCCTCAGGTCTCCTTCTCCTCATTGGCTAAACCACAACAGTGTGAGCTGCTCCCATTGCTCTCAATCACAGCCAGCGAGGACAGAGTGGGGGGACAGAGCCAAGCTGCGTCTTATGGACGCATGAAAAGGGGCTCGGGAGTGAGCATGCACCAGTGCCCCCATAGCAAGTGGCTTGCTATTTGGGGCACTGGTCAAGGGGGAGGAGTCAGGAACGACAGAAGGGGACCCGAGAAGAGGGGGATTGGGGCTGCTCTGTTCAAAACCACTACACAGAGCAGGTATGAAGTTTGCGATTTAAATGAAAAAAAAAACAAAAAAAAACACTAATGTCATGAATCTGGCATAATTAAAAACTATAAATAAATGCTGCATTACATGTTGTTCACAAGCACTATTGGATTTTTTTTTATTCTGCAAAAAGACTGGTTGATCCTGCTGTTCTCTCCATCTTCTGTTCATGTCCCCAATGCAGTTGGGGATTTTGCAGAGCAGTGTTGGCAGCAAGTGCACATGCTCATTTTTCAATGAGTTTCTATGCTGAGCATTTCCTCCTTATCACATCTGAGCAGCCCATGTGACTATAGAATCACACATGTGGATGTATACACAGTGGTAAATAACATCCCACTCCCTCCCTCCTCCTCCACCACCACCATGCCCAATAACCAGCTAAACATAATACGGATAGGATATTGATTGATAGAGGCTTCACCTGCCTGTTATTCTAACACACAGGCTGGAAGGGAGTGAGACAGCCTGGGACTGGCAGAAATCCGACCACACCATGCTATTGCCAAGGAATAAAACTTTGTATGATTATTTTATTATTGATATTTTTACTCTGTATCCCAAAGCCTTTTTTTAATTATTATTTTGAACATCAGCAGAGGGCTAAAAGCTACCCCTGCTTAAGTTTCCCTGCAGACAGGCCAAGAAGGAGCTGGGTCATGTGACAGCTGTATATAGATTAGGGAAAAGATACTTAGATTTTTTTTTCTCTAATAATTACAGTGCCATCATCCACATACAGAAAGAGAAGGGGCAATGTGAATTACGCAGCGCATGTTTAGTATCAATGTAAAGTAAATCTGTTGTTAAAAGTTACTAAGTCAAGCATTCCCATAGTAGCAAGAACTATATTAAAGCGGAGTTCCGCTTTAAGGACTGCTCCCCCCGATCTCCATTAAGGATTGGCACCTTTGCGGGGCGGGTACCCGAATTTGACAGGTACCCGCTCCGACATCCGGTCCGATCGCCTTGTCGATCGGAAACGGAAGGTGTCCTCCCTCCCTCCCTGTAGTGTTTTGGGACACGTGACAGGTCCCAGAAGACTACAGGACCATTCATGAAGTGCAGCGCTACTTGCCCATGTGCAGTGGGTACCCGGCTGTGAAGCCGCAAGCTGTCTCAGCCGGGTGCCCACACTGAAGATGCCGGCCTTCTGGAATACAGGACAGCCGGTGAAACGGGCTGCGGGGGACACACTACGGGACCGAGGGACAGGTAAGTGGCTGTTTTTTAAAAGTCAGCAGCTACAGTTTTTGTAGATGTTGACATGTTTTGACAGCGTGAGCGGAACTCGGCTTTAAGTCAGTACACATCGCAGTTACACTAGAAAGCAATGCTTGCCTTTATCTGTGACCCTATAGAGCAGTGGTCTCCAAACTGTGGCCCCGGGGGCCAGATGTGGCTCCTTGCTTGCCTATATCTGGCCCTTGAGGAGTCTTTCCTCCTACTAACATCAATAATGGGGCCTAATTCCTGCTGCTGACATCAAACATAGGGCACCATTATTCCTATTGACACCAACAATCAGGCAATTTTCCTTCTGACACAAAATGAGGCACCATTCCTCCAACTGACACCAACGATGAGGAACAAAAGATGGGACATTGTTAACTCCCACTGTGCACAGTCCGGCCCCCCTAAAGTCTGAAGGATAGTAAACTGGCCCTTTTCTTAGAAAGTTTGGAGACCCCCGCTATAGAGGAAGCAGAAATAACAGGAAAGAGGAACATGGAATCAAAGAGAACATAGGGGCGTGTCCACACATCTGACAGGTGACACCAGGTAGACAGGAAAGGTGAGGAAGAGACCGGTGTACCAGATGTCTCATCCACTGTCAGTTAACTCTTTATGTACTGCTATACAGACAGAGGAGAAGCCACAGTATTGGATCTTGTTAGGTACAAGAAGTTTCCAATAGAGAAAAGTTCATCTCTGTAGTTCCAGTACCAAATTATCCCTTTAAAGCAGAACTTCCATTAAAAAAAAAGTTCCACTGTGCCCACTCTACCCCCTCTCCTCTGTCCCAAACGCAAACTGTTTTTTTTTGGGGGGGGGGCGGGTATGTTGTCTTGTCAGTTCAGCCCCCTGGGACAAATCACAGATCCCAGGAGGCTGCAGGAGCATTCACAGGGTGCAGTGAGGAGCCGGCTGTGAAGCTGCAAGGAGTCACAGCCCACTTCCCACATGCCGATGAAGGGGACCGGAAGACAGGAGAAGAACCGGCCCGGGTGAGGACAACGCTGGATCCCAGGACAGGTAAATGTCCTTTTATTATATGGCAGCAGCTACAGAATTTAAACCTGCTGAATTATTTCTTTTACTGACCGAAGATCCACTAATTACAAAACCTGCAGAAGGAATATGTAACAAAATGACAGTACAACTGTATATAGATTACAGGGACAGAACATGTGGTGAGGGGACTGTATACAAAGGACAGAGAAGGAATATATGGGCGTGGTGGTGGGGGAATATATGAGGGGGGGATACAGGGTACAGGAAAGGAATATAGGAGGGGGGGTACAGAAAACGTATATATATGAGGAGGACAGTATACAGAGGACAGGGAGGGCAGACAGAAAACAAAGGACAGGAAAGGAATATACAGGGGGCGGGGGACAGCATACAGAGAACATAGAAGGAAAACATGAGGAGGACGGCATACAGAGAATGGGGAGGGCAGGAGGAATACAGAGGAATATATTTGGGGGGGGGTATAAAGAGAAAGAGGAGGGCGGATAGAATACAGAGGAATATATTGGGGGGGGGTATACAGAGGATGGGGAGGGCGGATAGAATGCAGGGGGATTTGGGGGGGTATAAAGAGGAAGGGGAGGGCGGATAGAATACAGAGGAATATATTGGGGGGGTATACAGAGGATGGGGAGGGCAGGAGGAATACAGAGGAATATATTTGGGGGGGGTATAAAGAGAAAGAGGAGGGCGGATAGAATACAGAGGAATATATTGGGGGGGGTATACAGAGGATGGGGAGGGCGGATAGAATGCAGGGGGATTTGGGGGGGGGGTATAAAGAGGAAGGGGAGGGCGGATAGAATACAGAGAAATATATTGGGGGGGTATACAGAGGATGGGGAGGGGAGATAGAATGCAGGGGGATTTGGGGGGGTATAAAGAGGAAGGGGAGGGCGAATAGAATACAGAGGAATATATGGGGGGGGGTATACAGAGGATGGGGAGGGCAGAATATGCAGAGGGGGGGACTGTATAAGGAGGACAAAGAAGGAACATAGGATGATAGGGTGGATGTACAGAAAAGGAATATATGGGGGGGGGGGGACAGTTAAGGAATATACAGAGGACAGGGATGGTATACAGAGGACAGGGATGGCATATAAGGAGGGGGATGGTATAATGGGGGGGGGGATGGTATACAGAAGACAGGGATGGAACACAGAGGACAGGGATGGAACACAGAGGACAGGGATGGTATATAGGGAGGGGGATGGAACACAGAGGACAGGGATGGTATATAGGGAGGGGGATGGAACACAGAGGACAGGGATGGTATATAGGGAGGGGGATGGAACACAGAGGACAGGGATGGTATATAGGGAGGGGGATGGAACACAGAGGACAGGGATGGAATACAGAGGACCTGGATGGTATACAGGGAGGGGGATGGAATACAGAAGACAGGGATGGAATACAGAGGACCTGGATGGTATACAGGGAGGGGGATGGTATACAGAGGACTGGGATGGCATATAGGGAGGGGGAATGATAATGATAATCTGGGGGAAGGAATTGAGTGTAGGACAGCCGGGATGACAATGCGATTCTCCCCTCCGTCCTCCTCCCTCCCACTCTCCCCGGACTCCCTCCAGCCCCCCTGCCCCAGTACCTGCAGGTCCCAGCCGCTGGACTCCAGAAAAAAACGGGCCCTCTCCTCCTCCGCGCCGGTGACCAGCACAAACTCTCGCACCGCTTCCTCCTGCCGCGCATCCATCTTCAGTGTGCGCTGCCTCTAACATTCCCCCGGAAACAGCCAGCCAGCACACGGCGTTCCGGGGGTCACGTGACGCACACTGCGGCTCCCGGCAGAGCCTAGGCAAGAATCGCATGACACATTAAACACAATTAAACCCAAAATGCTTCAGGGGAAGGGTCAGAGCCTCGGCCAGGCCTTTCTTGTTGTCTGTGTCTACATTTCTAACCCTGCCTTATAGTAATAAAATCTAAAATAGAAATAATTGGGGTCTATAGTGAACTTTTTTGGTATAATTACAAAAAAAATTAATTATATACACTTCCACTTCACCACGGGCCGGGGTGGGGGGGCTCTGGCCATCTCCCGTACTATGTCTGCAAGTCTCTGGCCATCTCCCGCGACATGTCCGCAGGCTCTGGCCCTCTCCCGCGCCATGTCCGCAGGCTCTGGCCTTCTCCCGCGCCATGTCCGCAGGCTCTGGCCCTCTCCCGCGCCATGTCCGCAGGCTCTGGCCATGTCCGCAGGCTCTGGCCCTCTCCCGTGCCATGTCCGCAGGCTCTGGCCCTCTCCCGCACCATGTCCGCAGGCTCTGGCCCTCTCCCGCACCATGTCCGCAGGCTCTGGCCCTCTCCCGCACCATGTCCGCAGGCTCTGGCCCTCTCCCGCACCATGTCTGCAGGCTCTGGCCCTCTCCCCTACCATGTCTTGAAGCTCTGGCCATTTCCCCTACCATGTCCGCAGGCTCTGGCCCTCTCGATCGCCATGGCCGCAGGCTCTGGCCCTCTCCCGCGTCATGTCCGGAAGCTCTAACCATTTCCCCTACCATGTCTAGAAGCTCTGGCCATTTCCCCTACCATATCCGCAGGCTCTGGCCATCTATCCTACCATGTGTGAAAGTTCTGACCATTTCCCGTACCATGTCTGAAAGTTCTCGCCATCTCCCCTATCTCCGCAGGCTCTGGTCATCTCCCGTACCATGTCTGAAAGTTCTGGCCGTCTCACCAACCCTGTCTGAAAGTTCTGGCCGTCTCCCCTACCCTGTCTGAAGGTTCTGGCCTTCTCCCCAACCATGTCTGAAGGTTCTAGCCATCTCCCCAACCAAGTCTGAAAGTTCTGGCCATCTCCCCTACCCTGTCTGCAGACTCTGGCCATCTCCTGCAGCAAACATCATGTACTGTAGTATTTGTGGCATTACATACAATATACCAAATATGAAGTGTGGTTCCTTGGTGCTTACACAGGCTGCAGATGGGGTCTCCTGTTCCTCATAAATTGACAACCCTTGCTCTAAACACATGGCCGGTCTCAATGTTGTAAGAAATATTGCAGTCTCAGGACACTGTTAGGTGTAAAATCTGTAAAACAAAGGTGAAACGTCCAGTGTGATAAAAGACAGAGAATGCTGAGGATGCCATACTTCCTTCACCACTGCCTGTAATCTGAAAACTGCACAATGAATAAGAGAAAAGCAAATCCCTGGCTACAGACTGAATGTTGTTGGCAGGATGTGTCAACCTGTTGCCTCTATTTGGTTGTGACAATTGACACGGCCAGCTAAGTATTCCTCTCTCTTGCTTGTGTCATCATAATTACAGGTTGGCTCTGCTCCCATAATCCCTCAGGACAACTTTTTTTTCTAGAGAATATATTTCCCCCACTCCATGTTTCTGTGGGCCCTGGCTACAGCATTCACTTTCAACACAGAGCTGTAACTCGCAGTACCTCTTTTTTTTTAGCAGAAAATGTCCTCAGTCTTCCAAGTTGAATGACAACCAGGTTCACTCAACTGGGAGGACAGAGAAAAGACTGAGTGCAGGGTGTCATGGGCCCCTTCCCTGAGCAAGGTGCCCTGACCCTCAGTGTATTCATCCAGAGAGTGGAAACAGCACGGTCATCCATTTCTGGGAGGGTGTCTATGGACTGTGGCACATCACAGTGTGAGGAATGTACTGCTGATAACCAGCAAGTGTGAAAGGGGATATCTTCAGTGCCTCATCAATGCCCATCAGTGCAGCCTCATCAACAAACATCAGTAAGAGAGAAATATTACCTGTTTGCAAAAACTTTTAACAGAAGCAAAGAAAATCTCTTTCAAAATTTTCATATAGCCAAACAGCCATTGGTGATTAAATACCACCAAAAGAAAGCTCTAGTTGTGTGAAAAAACATGATTAAAAAATTTCATATGGGTACAGTGTTGCAGTGTGTGATTCAGAAGCTGACAGCTGAAACGGATCTCCTGGATACTTGGTGCGACTGGCTGCTGAAGGAACGCAAATGGCGCCAGGGCAGACATGACGTTAGATGTAGGAGCGAAGTGACATATAATAGGAACTAAGGCGAATCGAAGTGGAGCTTCTTCCTCAGACCTAATTAGCCAGTGGCCGTGGCCATCTAAATAGGGGAGATGTTACATCAGTTGGGCCTGTTTGCTGCATTATTGGACCAGTCCTTTGTGCAGTCAAATTATCTGGTAAGAGGAATTTATGGTGGGTGAAAGGTGCCAGTCTAGCCCTGGCTTGGGCTCTCTCTTTTAAGCACCAGCTCCTATCTGTATCTGTGGATCCTAGATGGACGTTGTGTGTTTTTAGCATTGTTTTTATTTTGATTTAAATAAGATAATGTATTCATTTTTGTTATTGATAGCACTGCACTTTATTGTTAATATTTTGTACTGTTGTATAACTTTCTTTTTTTCATTGCTAATTTTGACAATTCTAAACTGTTGGCAAATACTTTATCCCCTGAAAAAGTCCAGGTTGGGTGAAACATGTTGGGACCTTTCCTCTATACACTACTAAAACACTCGAGCTGCATGTAATCGTGTAGATTTGTAATTGAATGGACGTTAATAAATAAGAAACTAGACTTCCATGTACTGTGTAATTGGTTGAAAAGAAAGGTAAAACTGATATTTGGCCATAAGGTGTCACTGTTTCAATTCAGATGTTTCATGGTACAGCTTACAGTAATTATGGGCTGTAAATGGGCATTATTTCAGATACTTATAGATCGCTGTCAATTTATGCAGCACTGTACATATATATTGTACATTCACATCAGTCCCTAACTCTCAAGGGGCGTACAATCTAAGGTCCCTAACCCTCAAGGACTGTACCATCTAAGGTCCCTAACCCTCAAGGGGCGTACAATCTAAGGTCCCTAACCCTCAAGGGGCGTACAATCTAAGGTCCCTAACCCTCAAGGACTGTACAATCTAAGGTCCCTAACCCTCAAGGACTGTACAATCTAAGGTCCCTAACCCTCAAGGGGCGTACAATCTAAGGTCCCTAACCCTCAAGGACTGTACAATCTAAGGTCCCTAACCCTCAAGGGGCGTACAAACTAAGGTCCCTAACCCTCAAGGGGCGTACAAACTAAGGTCCCTAACCCTCAAGGGACGTACAATATAAGGTCCCTAACCCTCAAGGGGCGTACAAACTAAGGTCCCTAAACCTCAAGGGGCGTACAAACTAAGGTCCCTAACCCTCAAGGGACGTACAATCTAAGGTCCCTAACCCTCAAGGGGCGTACAAACTAAGGTCCCTAACCCTCAAGGGGCATACAAACTAAGGTCCCTAACCCTCAAGGGGCGTACAATCTAAGGCCCCTAACCCTCAATGGGTGTACAATCCAGTAAACCATAACTGGATGACTTGTCGTTTGTTACTCTCACTGTGGGGTTGATGTACTGGACTGTGCAAAATCTACAGCAACACTGCAAAGAAACCAATCAGCTTCCAGGTTTTATTGTGAATGGCTTAACTCAGTGTTTCTCAACTCCAGTCCTCATGGACCCCCAACAGGTCATGTTTTCAGGATTTCCCTCAGATGAAACAGCTGTGGTAATTACTAAGGCAGTGAAACTGATCAAATCACCTGTGCAAAATAATGGAAATCCTGAAAACATGACCTGTTGGGGGTCCATGAGGACTGGAGTTGAGAAACACTGGCTTAACTGAACAAGCTGAAGCTAGAAGCTAATTGGCTACCATGTACAGCTGCACCAGGTTCTAAGAGCTCCAGTTTTAGTAAATCTAGCCCTTCTCATCTGCATGTACTCGCTCCAGAGTCATCTCCACATCTCTGCATTGATTTCGGATAGCGACAACGACAAACCATGCTTGTGCATGTGTCGGCATAGCCACAAGTAGACTCAACACCAGGGGTATGTGTGCCAGGGTGACAATACAGAAGCACAAGTTGGAGACTAGGTTCTCACCCCACAACGGGCAGCAACTTTGGTTGTCACCCCACGACTGGGACAACGTTGTAGGATTGCATGAGTCCAAACAGCGATGACAAACTGTGCTTGAGCATGTATCGGCATAGCCACATGTAGACTTGACACCAAAGGTATGTGGGCCAGTGTGACACAAAAGCACAAGTTGGAGACTAGGTTCTCACCCCACAACAGGCAGCAACTTGGGTTGTCACCACACGACTGGGGAAAAAGTTGTAGGACTGCATAAATGAGTCCAGATAGCAACAACGACAAACCGTGCTTGTGCATGTGTGTGTCAGCATTGCCACAGGTAGACTTCACACCAGGGGTATGTGTGCCAGGGTGACAACACAGAAGCACAAGTTGGAGACTAGGTTCTCACCCCACGACAGACAACTTGGGTTGTTACCACACGACTGGGCAAATGTTGTAGGACTGCATAATAATAATAATTTTAAAAAAGTAAAGTTGCTTGAACATTAGCTAAAATGGCCACATAACCAAGGGTGGACTGACAACTCATGGGACCCCTGGGCAATAGGGGATCATGGGGCCCCTGTGTCCTTGCCCAAACACAAAAAAGCTTATGAAAAAAAGGTACCGGGGGCATCTCATGGGGCCCCCGGGCAGTGCCCGAGTTTCCAAATGCTCAGTCCGCCCCTGCACATAACATAACTACATGGGCCGTTCACGTATGCAGCACATTATCACACAAGCCTTAACCTGCATTGTGTTAGGGAGTCCATTTATTTTCAATGAATGCAGTACACCACAACACCCAGTATACGTATTGTGGTGCTTTGGCCTCTACGGGTGCCATTCAAAATGAATAGCATCGCATACAGAGCAGATGCATTGCCATACTTTGTGACAACACACACGTGAATGGGATTTAAAACAGAATAATGGCAACCGATAGAATGGATATAGTATAACGCCCAACCCCCAAGTATTCATACACAAAATAAAAATTGTGATATATAATCAATTATATTATAGATGCAAACCCACCTAAACAAGCCTTCACCTGAACAAAGCATTCACTATAAAAGGCAACCAGCCTGACACCCTCACCAGTGCCAGTATCTTCACTCCCCGGCTTTTTCTGGCTGCATTTCTTTGACCGTTTTGATTGGCTGGCACGGGAATCAATCCAGGACCAGGATCAGCACAGTGTAGAAAATGCAAACTGAGCTGCACATGCGCAACCCAGTGTACGTTCTGCAGGAGATGCAAATAGGCAAATTTATTTACTTTTTTCACATGCCTCTGCTTCAATAAAGAGCCCCCTGTTTGCATTGCTTGTTCTTGACTTCTGCTTGAAACAGAAAACTTTATATGTTAAATGAATGTTTTACTTCTAAATATTGAAAACATCCAAAGTGCTCATGGAAGCCAGAGACCATGTGACTTCCGTGCCTAGGCTTTAGGTTACATGAAGGGGCTTGGGAGAAGAGAGACATACAGTTGTGTTCAAAATAATAGCCGTCAGACATCACTAACCGGATCAATCACTGTTTTTGGTAGAAATGATATTTCTACATGGCAAATAATTTCCTAGCAGGTGTAGTAGAGTAATAGAAATCCAACAGACCCAACAGTCATGACATGCATGTTGCTGATTCTGTGTCATTGAATCACTCATTGAAAGGGGCGTGTTCAAAATAATAGCAGTGTGGAGTTCTATTAGTGAGGTCATTCATTCTTTGATAAACAGGTGGCAATTATTGCCCTTATTTAAGGAAGGAAGGCAGCATATGTTGGACATGCCGGTTACAGTGCATTTCTTTCTGAAATTCTGAGGAAAATGGGTCGTTCCAGACATTGTTCAGAAGAACAGCGTACCTTGATTAAAAAGTTGATTGGAGAGGGGAAAACATATAAAGAAGTGCAGAAAATGATCGGCTGCTCAGCTAAAATGATCGAAAATGCTTTAAAATGGCAACCAAAACCTGAAAGACGTGGAAGAAAGCGAAAAACTACCATTGGAATGGATAGAAGAATAGCCAAAATGGCGCGGACTCAGCCAACAATCAGCTCCAGGAAGATGAAAGAAGGTGTGACGTTCCCTGTGAGGACTGTTACAATTAGAAGACGCCTATGTGAAGCCAAGCTATCTGCAAGAAGCCCCCGCAAAGTCCCACTGTTGGAAAAAAGACGTGTGCTGAAGAGGTTACAATCTGCCAAAGAGCTCATTGACTGGCCTAAAGAGAAATGGCGCAACATTTTGTGGACTGATGAAAGTAAGATTGTTCTTTTTGGGTCTAGTGGGTGGAGACAGTTTGTCAGACGACCCCCAAACACTGAATTCAAGCCACAGTACACTGTGAAGACCGTGAAGCATGGTGGTGCAAGCATCATGATATGGGGATGTTTCTCATACTACGGTGTTGGGCCTATTTATCGCATACCAGGGATGATGGATCAGTTTGAATACATCAGAATACTTGAAGAGGTCATGCTGCCTTATGCTGAAGAGGAAATGCCCTTGAAATGGGTGTTCCAACAAGACAACGACCCCAAACACACCAGTAAACGTGCAACATCTTGGTTCCAGACCAACAAGATTGACATTATGGAGTGGCCAGCCCAATCCCCGGATCTTCATCCAATAGAAAACTTGTGGGGTGACATCAAAAATGCCGTTTCTGAGGCAAAACCAAGAAATAGAGAAGAACTGTGGAATGTGGTCCAATCATCCTGGGCTGGAATACCTGATCACAGTGGCCAGAAGTTGGGTGACTCCATGCAACACAGATGTACAGCAGTTCTCAGAAACAGTGCGACTACAACCAAATATTCATGAAGTCATTCAAAGGAAAGCAAAATCTTCAAACATTTTTCAGTTTATATAGTGAATGTTTGAGTTTGTAAAGAAGAATACAAACACTGCGATTTTTTTTTTAACAGTAATATTCACTTTTCCTGAATTTATTTAGAGGAACAACACAAATTTGATGTATTTTTCTTCATGTTTTGATTTGGAATAGAATGTGTCGTGTTCCCAATGCATTTGTGTGTATGGAAATAAAAGCTATTAGAAGGATTTTGAGCTTTATTCACTTTTTTCAACACACTGTTATTATTTTGAACACAACTGTATATATATTTATTATTATTTTTTTATTTCCCTACTCAGAATATTAATGAGATTTACCAATCATTGGGGAGACAATGTTTTTGCACTACTACAGTACATGTCCTTCTTTCCCATCTGAGAACGTTAAGCTGTATAGTAATGCAGTGAAAGCAGATGGCCTTGTGTCCCTTCCCATTAGCTTCTCTCGCCATTTATATTGCTTGTCTGTACTAATATTCATTATATTCTCACCAAGGCTTATAGAAGTATGTGGATTTCTTTTTTTTATTATTGTTCCCATGGAAACATAGAACAAACAGTCAACCCAAGGTATGAAAGTTACATACGTATACATCTTTAACCTTGTTTGTGAATGGGCACAATCCAAATGGCGTAAGTGGATAATAAGAAAAAGGTTGAAAGCGACGTGAGGACTGCGGGGGTGGAAGAGTCATTTAGACAGGAAATATGGAACATAGCTCAGAAAGTAGTAAGGCAAACCATCCAACTTCCTGACATACCAAAAGAGGGCAGCTTTTAGATACCCTACATCCCCAGTTAAATTTTGGTCAATACATAATATGCAAAAGAGGCATTTACAGAGGCTTGTGAGAAACCACATCTGTAAAAAAGGAAATGCCATATTTTGATAAAAAAAAAAAAAAAAAAAAAAAAAAAAGATTCTGATACAATAAATATTTTTTTTCTGCAAAAAAGTACTTCTGATGCAAAAAAACAAAAAACAAAAATTCCAGTAAGAAAGAGCTCAACTAGCCAACAGCAACAGAATGCAAAAATACTGGGTTTCTAGCAGAACTGTACATAAAAAAAAAAAAAAATTAAAAAAAAGGATTCTGATGCAATAAATTTTTTTTCTGCAAAAAAGTACTTCTGATGCAAAAAAAATTACAAAAATTACAGTAAGAAAGAGTTCAATTAGCTAGCAGCAATATAACACAAAAAAAGGGTTTCTAGCAGAACTGAACCTTAAAAAAAAAATTAGTAAAAAAGGATTCTGATGCAATAAATATTTTACTGCAAAAAAAAAAATTACAAAAATTCCAGTAAGAAATAGCTCAATTGGCTAGCAGCAACAGAACGCAAAAATACTGGGTTTCTAGCAGAACTGAACCCTTAAAAAAAAAATTAGTAAAAAAGGATTCTGATGCAATAAATATTTTACTGCAAAAAAAAAAATTACAAAAATTCCAGTAAGAAAGAGCTCAATTGGCTAGCAGCAACAGAACGCAAAAATACTGGGTTTCAAGCAGAACTGAACCCTAAAAAACAATTAAAAAAAAAAAAAGGATTCTGATGCAATAAATATTTTTTTTCTGCAAAAAAGTATTTCTGATGCAAAAAAAAAAAAAAAATTACAAAAATTCCAGTAAGAAACAGCTCAATTAGCTAGCAGCAACAGAATGCAAAAATACTGGGTTTCTAGCAGAACTGAACCCTTAAAAAAATGGATTCTGATGCAATAAATATTTTACTGCAAAAAAAAAAAACAACAAAAATTCCAGTAAGAAAGAGCTCAATTAGCTAGCAGCAACAGAACGCAAAAATACTGGGTTTCTAGCAGAACTGAACCTTTAAAAAAAAAAAATAAAAAAATACAGCAGCAAGACAGGCAAGCTTGAGTTATGAGGCTCAGTAATTATAAATGCAGCAGTTCTTGTTGGGAGCCAAGAGGTTATGCAGCATTTATTAAAGCTGAAGTAATTACGACAGTGACCAATCAATATCCTGGATCAGCAGAATGCTGAAGAATATCATTAGATGCTCAACAGAAACTTGAACTGGCACAAAAAAAGTTCAGTAATGCGGCTGCAGAGTCTCCAATTCCCCGATATACACTGCGCTCTGTCGTTTTATGTCCTGCTGGCTTCTGTCATTGTAAACACACTTTTGTAATATGCTTTTATTATATTATATGGGACTTCTAGATTGCCAATATAAAAAGGGAGATAGTACACTTACAATACAATTCAAAATGAGGATCAGAAGGGCCCCGCTCATGAGATCCTACAATACCTTGGACCCCTTCTCTTCTCCATCTACACTTCCTCCCTCGGCCAACTCATACACTCCCACGGCTTCAACTATCGCCTCTACACTGATGACACTCAAATTTACCTCTCCACCCCTCGCCTCACTCCTTCAGTCTCCGCTCGCATCACTCACCTCCTAAACGACGTCTCTGACTGGATGTCGCTCCATTTCCTCAAGCTTAACCTCTCCAAAACTGAGCTCCTCGTCTTCCCCCTGCCAACGGCGCCCCCCCCCATCCTATCCATCTACCGACAACACCACCATCAATCCCGCCCCGCAAGCCAAAGTCCTTGGCGTCATTCTGGGCTCAAACCTTTCCTTCCAACCTCATGTCAAATCACTTACAAACACATGCAGGCTCCACCTCCGCAATATCGCCAAGATACGCACCTTCCTTACCCCAGACACCACTAAACTACTCATACACTCCCTGATCATCTCATGCCTCGACTACTGCAACTCCCTCCCCACCGGCCTACCCCAGTGCAGGCTCTCCCCGCTTCAGTCCATCCTGAACTCATCCACCTCACCAGCCGCTCCACCTCTGCCACCCCCCTCTGCCTATCCCTCCACTGGCTCCCTATTGCCCAACGCATCAAATTCAAACTACTCACTCTGACCTACAAAGCCATTCACAACACTGCCCCTAACTACCTCACCAACCTGATTCCCAGGTACCACCCTACCCGTACCCGTCGCTCTTCACAGGACCTCCTATCTTGCTCCTTGGTCTCCTCCTCCCATGCACGACTGCAAGACTTCTCCAGGTCCTCCCCCATCCTCTGGAACTCGCTACCCCAATCCATCAGACTGTCACCTTCCCTCCTCACTTTCAGGCGCTCCCTGAAAACCCACCTCTTCAAGGAAGCCTACCCCACCCTCACCTAACAGCCCTTCTCCTTCATTCCTCCTACCACTCCATCCCCCACAGCCACTTCCTCCTGTACTACTACCCCCTCCCTTCTAGATTGTAAGCTCAAAAGAGTAGGGCCCTCTAACCCCTCGTGTGCTGTTTGTTGTTGCTGTACTGTTTCATGTATTGTCCCCCCCTCTATTGTACAGCGCTGAGCAAACCCTTTGGGCTATATAAACTCGATTTAATAATATCAAAAGGAAGGCCAAGTAATTAAAAAAAAAAGAAAAAAAAGTGATAATTAAAGGAAGGATGAGTTGAAGAAAACTGCATTATTTTTTGCAAGAGGTGGGATAGGCTTCCCTGAAGGGATGAGTTTTAAGTGATCACTCAAAAGGTGGACAGATTGGGGTTGGGAGATCCAGAGGGTAGGAGAGGCTCTGGAGGTGACCATGGGAGGAGGTGATGAATTAGACTGAGAGCAGGAGGGCTTGGGAGGAGTGAAGACCATTGGTTGGTTTGAAGCGAGGTTGGTGGGGCAGCCCAGGGCACAGTTGTGGATAGCTTTGTATCAGGCTGGATTGATGTGAGCAGAGTTTGTTTCTAAGATACTTATCAGGAGCCCCCTCTTTGGAATAAAATGTGCCTTGACTACCATAATGTCTTTATGGAGACTTACTAACATTGGGTCTGGATGGTTTCCCATTGGGAATTTGGTCCTGTTTTAAGATTATGTATACAAGACCATTGGCTGTTTACTGAATGTACCTGGACTTCCCACCCAAGAGGCAGCATCTACACCTTGGCCTACTCATTTGCACCTCTATGGGCAACATGAACATGCTTTGAATTCCAGCCTACCCTACTGATTGATATCGCTCTATTAAATATTAGGAGTGGGTTTCAGTGTACTGATCCTGTCACACATGCTCCTGCAGAAGGATTCCCAAAACACGTCGAGTCCATGTCCATGTGAATTGCAATCAAAATTGTTGCATGTTGTGAACCCCTTAAGTGGAGAGTCATTTTTAATGGTCCATAATGAAGTTGTTTTTACGGTACTCAGTTTCTCTTCCATGACTACATATTTCTCTTTCAGGTCTATGACTACATATTTTGTTCATAGTTGAACATGATTTGCTGGGATGTGGACATATAGTTCCACAGTCTGAGTTTCTCTCCTGCCATAGATGAATTTGTATGTTGTATTATATTGGTTGGGTAAGCAGATACCAGCGAAGGGATTGGCAGGAAGAGGTCGTGGTTGGTAAATAGGATGGGTCTTGCAGCAGCATTCATAAGAGCAATGGGGGGATAGCCTGTGCAGAGGTAGGCCAATGAGGAAATTGCAGTATTCGAAGCAAGAGAAGTGAATTAGTAGCTTGGTGACGTCATTGGTTAGGAAGGAACATATGTTGGAAATGGTATGAAGGAGAAGGTGGCAAGACTTGGATGTGGGGCTGAAAGGACAGGTCAGAGTCCAGGATTACAACTAGCAACCCAGGATGATGGAAGGGATTGACAGATATAACATTGATCTTGAGAGAAAGGAGTGGAGGGGATAATTAGAGCTTAATTCTATAAAGAGTTAATTTTACTAAATGGAGGAACATCTATACTAATCTGTCAGAGAGTGAAATATATATTTAAAAAAAAAAACACCGGAAAGGCGATTGGTTTCTATGCAGAGCTGCACCAGATATTGCACACTCCAGTTTTAGGAAATCAAACCCATTGGGGTTTCTACCCAGGAGCCCCATAAAAAGAATACTGCCAGTTGCAGTTCTCCCTCTGCCTACAAAGGCTACGTATTCTTCTGTATAATTTTAGAAAGCTCCAACTTTTTCCATAATCTACATATTTTATGTACAACCAGAATACCAAAAGGAAAAACAAAAACAAAAAATTGGCTCTCATGATGCAATTAGCACTTGAAATGCAGGGTGTGTGTAAGAACATAAACATCTTTCTTCATTATCGAGTGTAACCTGCATTAATGCTCAGCAACCAATCAGAATGTGGTTTGTTGATTTCAAAGCTACTCCGTTGATTGTCCTCCCTAAGGCTACATTCACACCAGGGGTGGACTGACCTGTGGAAACTCGGGCACTGCCCAAGGGCCCGGGGTCAGTAGGGGGCCCCATGAGATGCCCCTGGTACCTTTTTCATAGGCGTTGTTGAGTTTGGGCAAGGACACAGGGGCCCCATGATCCCCTATTGCCCGGGGGCCCCATGAGTTGTCAGTCCACCCCTGGTTCACACTAGCCATGTTAGCAAGCGGCAGACAGGCGTTTTGAAGCGTTTTTACCGTTTCCCAAACGCCTGGGAAAATTCTGCACATTGCAGCACATGGTGCTGTTCAAACGGGAGCGTTAGCGTTGCGGCAAAACGGCACCTCTGGTCGAGTCAGGAGTAGTTGAAGCCTCCTATTCAAGTCTATGGTGCTGCTCCGCAAATGCCCGGCCGGCGTTTGCGGAGCATTAACACCATTCAAACTTCATTATAGGCATTTGTGGGGCGTTTTTAATGCTTGGCAAACGCCTAGCAACTGCCGCTGAACCGCGCATGCGGCGTTTGCGGAGCGTTAAAAACGCTCCGCAAACGCCAGACCAACGCTTGTCAAACGCTATAGGGGCATTTGGCAAGAGTTGGAAAAACAGTCAAGTGTGAACGAGCCCTAATGGACAACGAATAGCAAATGGGTGTGGCAAGTCAGGGAAGTAAAGTGAAACTAGCTTTGTGTATTTTGCAGCCAAGAAAATTTTCTTTCACATTGCCCTGAGAGATAAAATAAATAAAACTGATTATGGTTGCAAAGAAATTGCATCGAATTCACAAGGAAATGGAAGTTAAATGCGGTTATTTTTAAAAAGACTGAGTTTTGTCTTTGGCGGACGCATGTTTTGCTTCCAGTTTGCAGACTGGGTTGCCTTCGGCTACACTGCAACTGAAAACTCCCTAAACAGAAATTCTACATTTGAATAAATCTAAAAAAACTTCCCCTTTCTGTACAGTTTGGGTTCTTTTTATAATATTCCAGAACAGTGGAAATGGGAGCAGAGTTAAAAAAAAAAAAAAACTGAAACAAAGGTTGTAACAAAAGGAAACCTTCAGTAAGGCTTGGTTCACACTGCCGTGACTTTGGATCCAACTTGTGAGACCCCCAAGTGGCATGACATGTGGAAACCCATGTTAGTCAATGAGAGCTGCTTTAATTAAAACTAATGAAGTTGCTCCAACTTTAGAAAAGGTTCCTGTACTACTTCAAGGCGACTTCTATCCGACTTGTGCCCATAGACTTTAATGCTAGTCGCCTCCTCATCCATATTGGTGTGATTTGGACCTGACATTACAGGAAGATTACACCAGGCATTCCTTGAAAGTCGCTTCTAAGTCACATCAAAGTAGTACTCAAGTTGCCAGGAAGTCGTCTGGTAAGGTCGCACTGTAAGACGCGTGATTTTCAGGTGGCAGTAGTGTGAACTGAGACTTAGGAGAGCTTCAAAAGGCAACAGACTAAATGTAAACCCCAGTCAAGGATGAAAAATGCACATACCAATGCTCTGCAATCTTCACCAGCTGGTGGGTCTTCTTGTTAAATCCCCGTAGAAGTCGGTATCCTCCCTTACTGAAAATGATTGCAAACCTCTGCAATGAAAAAATGAACAAAGCAAATCCTTCTATAGTATGTACTTGCCGTGCTCCAAAGCAGCTAGTGTGATTTGTGTTTGCTCTGTCATTCCTCTGCTGTCTGCATGAGTCACTTTTGAGCGTCTATGCTGACACCAAGCTATCCCCTTCAGCTGTGCATGTTTCCCAAACAGACTGTGTAGAGGGGTGTGTACCCATTCCCTCCACTCAGGTCTCCGATTACACTCAGCATCCTGCTCTGTGCTGTGCAGTGTGACATCAGATCCATGACTCTGCCTTCTGGAACTCAGAAATACTTTGTAAAATGTGTGATTTAGGAGGCTGTAGAGAAATGGGGGCTACAGATATACAGGTACAACCTATGTAGGAAGATTTACTTCATCTATGTACATCACCTGAGGCTAGTCACTTCACTTTGTATATGCAAGGGCAGGGACGGACTGAGAACTCATGGGGCCCCCAGGCAATAGGGGATCATGGGGCCCGTGTCCTCGCCCAAACTCAAACCACACCCAAAAAAGCCTATGAAAGGTACCAGGGGCATCTCATGGGGCCCCCTACTAACACCGGGCCCTCGGGCAGTACCCAAGTGCCTGAATGGTCAGTCCACCCCTATGCAAGAGTTATCAACCACTTGAAGAGCCCTGAATTAAAATTTTCAGTACTGCAGACCCAAAACAGAAAAAACATGAATACAGTCCCGCACAAAACCATAGGGAAAAACCACATGTATCTGGATGGATTAAAATGAACGTGTACTTGGATTCATTAGTACATCATTTCTGAAATTATGTTCATGTTTTTCAAACTTGCTCTATCAGATTTTTCTTTTTAGAATGGAACATTTGCCACCAGAAGCAATAAAGGTTTGCCACTATAATATAAAATGTTCAACAACTGTTGAGATAAGTTACACGCCATACAGGCAGGGTACGGGTATCTATGAGTCACCTGATCTATAGATGAAGGAGCAGTAAAGCACAACCACTGTGTAGTGCTGAAAAGCAGAAGTGCCGCCTACATTTGTAATGAGTGAATATGGCTGCTACTGTACCTACCTTATAAAATTATAAACTGGATACAAAAACATCCACCTCACCAACCGCTCAACATCTACCTCCCCCCTCTGCCAATCCCTTCATTGGCTCCCGATTGCCCAACGCATCAAATTCAAACTGCTAACTCTGACCTACAAAGCCATTCACAACGCCGCCCCGAACTACATAACTGACCTGATACCCAAATACTACCCTATCCGTGCCCTCCGCTCCTCACAGGACCTCCTGCTCTCTAGCTCCCTGGTCTCCTCCTCCCACGCCCGATTGTAGGACTTCTCCAGGACTTCCCCCATCCTCTGGAACTCCCTACCCCAATCCATCATACTGTCACCTACCCTCCTCACCTTCAGGCGCACCCTGAAAACCCTCCTCTTCAGGGAAGCCTACCCCAACCTCACCTAACACCCGACCTCACCTAACAACTAACCTCCTCCACTCCTCCCACCACTCCATCCCCCACAGCCATCTCCTCCTGTGCCACCTTCCCCTCCCTCCTAGATTGTAAGCTCGAAAGAGCAGGGCCCTCGAACCCCTCGTGTATTGTATTGTTACTGTCTTGTCTCATGTTCTGTCCCCCTTGCTACTGTACAGCGCTGAGCATACCCTTTGGCGCTATATAAATACTGTATAATAACAAGGCTTGTAAATAATGTATTACATATTGATAATGTTAATTACAAGTGGATCATTTTTACATATGGACTAAAAAAAAAGAAAAAAGAAAACGTATATATTCCAAAGCTGGGAAACTACACAATTACCCCTTGAAGTGTGCCCATACTGCAAGGGTTATCAGCTTGTATGGTCTAGGTGAGAGGAGAACCCCTTTTACCTACCTAGTCCTCCACTCCCCCCAGCAGATGGCATTCCCCCACACCCTAACAATGGGTTGTCCATCAGCGTCATCACTGTGCAGGGCTACGGACCCTGCACTGGTCTTGATCAGGACCTTAGACTGCAGCGGCAAAGGGGAGAAGGCGCTACAGGGATTGAAACAGCAGCATGGAGGAGTGAAGGAATGGGTAAGTAAATTTACTTTGACAAGTTCCCTAGACCTGCAGTAAATGAGTGTTTACCCTTTGCAGTGCTGGCACAGACCTAAGGCAAGGGATAGTTTTCACATTTTCCGATAATGTACCCTGCAACTCATTACAGTTCAGTCAATGATTTTACCAGTTGCATGTAGTTGTAAGTACGAAAACCCTTTGACCCAACCAAGTCTAGAAAAATGATCTTCTAGATAAGATGCCACAAAATCCACACACAGAAAATGACTGAACACAAAATTAATTTATTATTAAGAGCAATAAAGTCATCTATTTCTTCACATAGTTACAAGGACTTGCTGGACTTGAGATACTTTGTCTAGGATGATTCACAGAATGCAGAGGAGGCATCGGTTCGTTAACTGTACGGAGGAAAGAAATAAAAAGAGAAGATGGTGTCTTTTTGTTGGTAGCAGTATATGGAGAAAAAAAACAAAAAAAAAACAGCTGTACAATTTCATCCATCGGAGTCAAAAGGAGGGTGTCAAGTGCAGGAGAGGAGGGCTGGGTGGGAGGTGGTGGAAAAAGCAGTCACTGGAACACAATTAAACAGACCTGTCCTGTCTTTAAATGCCATCTACTACTTCCTAAGTGGACCCTTAAAACAGGTGCAATCAACTATCGCCGGACTGCAACTGTCGAAACTGATTTTTTTTTTTTTTTCCCCGCTCACCATTTTATGACTGGCTCTCTCATCTGCCTATATGTAGCATTAGTAATGACAAAAAAGTTTGCTGTCAATTGAGAACTTGCATCTGTTTTAAGACGCAACCTAAATCTTTAACTGGGAAGAAGAAACTTAAGAGTTTTCTAAAATTGTTCAATTACATCAACACCTGCAGAAGAGGAGACAGCAATGCTGGCCAATGTAATGTACAGCTTACTACACGTATTACAATATCCTTGTTGGGTAGACTGCTGCTTTAAATATTCTGAGCGCATGCGCGCTTTCTACAGTCTTTCGGTGGCATGGATTTCAGGCTACTGGATATAACTTCTTCCTTTAGGGGAAACCAGAGAAAATTGCGTAGGATGCCGTTGCTGACCTCCTCTGGCTTTAGTATTTTCTCACTCATTGACCCGGGACAAGCATGTGGCCAATGAAGTCTGGTTGGCATGCTTGTTCCTGTAGTGACACCATTGGATCAAGCATAACAGCCAGGTATTTTGCATTAACAGAAGGGATCAGCAGCAGAAGCCAAAATTCCTTGGAGTCATTTTGTGAACTGATTAGGTGGCCCACTAGCTGGAAATTCATGTGAGCTGGGGCTGCAAATTTGATTCAGCCCACAGAAGGTCTGCTCTGGCTGTGTACCGGAAACAGGTCCACTTTAACTAAAGAAATGAGAAGTGAAGGGAGTAGTAATTAAAGATCTGAGCTGGTTTTTCTCCTTCCACCACCTCCTGGTTACCTTCAGCACACATGACTATATCTTAAAGATCAGACAACTCCCCTGAAAAGGTGCTGGGCTCCTCTTCTGATCTTGCTATGACCTTAAACTGACGCCTGAGAAATCCACCATACCTCTTCTGATTGTCCCACTTTAACTTGGGCCGGATCCTGCGCATGAACCCACCATAGCGTTTCTGAAGTTCTGCCACTCCATGCTCGGTTTCTACTCCCTGCTCCGTCTCCATTTCCTCCACCCCTTGGTCTGGGGAAATCTCTGGATCTATGAATCTCCTCTTCAAGTCTGCACCCTGTCCATTCTCCCAACTTCTCTTGGGGTACTTGCGTAGGAAGCCCCCATAACGCTTTTTCTCATCCTTTGTGCTCCATGCTTGGTTGTGCTCTTCTGATTCCTCACTGATCTCCGTTTCCTGATCTGGGTCAGCTATTTCCATGATGTCTCTCTCTCCATACTTGCGTAGGAGACCGCCAAAGGCCTTGCCATCCTCACCTCGAAAGACGCTGCTCTCTCGTTTTGGAGAGCTGAAGAAGAACTTGTTCTTATCCAGTTTTTTCATAAACCCTCCGTAGCGTTTCTCTGGCACCTCTTGAGAATCTGCAGAGGTGGGTACTCGCTCCTGTTCCCTTTTGGAGATTTCAAGAGTGCTTCCAAAAGGAGAAAGGATTGCTTCACACCGTTCCCACTCTGTAACAGATGACAGGGACCCTTCACACTGTAAAGAGCAGACCTGTAACAGATTCACAGTGAAAACTTTAGTTCTGTTATCTGCTGGAGAAGCATGGCCTAAAAAACGCAGACATTCTTAGATCTGACAGTGAATACAGCTTGTTTTAAGGCCGGTTCACACTGCTGCGACTTATCATGCGACCAGGGGTGGACTGAAAACTCATGGGGCCCCTGGGCAATAGGGGATCATGGGGCCCGTGTCCTTGACCAAACTCAAAAAAGCCTATGAAAAAGGAACCAGGGGCATCTCATGGGGCTCCCTACTGACCCCCGGCCCTTGGGCAGTGCCCGAGTTTCCAAATGGTCAGTCCGCCCCTGCATGCGACTTGAGACACATTAAGTCACAGAAACATTTGTTTCAATGGGTGCCGTCGCATGACTTTGGGGTTACAGCAGTGTAAACCAAACCTAAAGGAACCTTATGCATAAAAAAGCGTCACAAAATCCTTGAGGCCAATGGGAAGCAGATTTCGTGACACTTGCAAGTCTGGACTGTAAAGATAGCAGTTGGAAGCCTTTTAGTAGTCATGGGCAACAAGACACTCTCAGCTGATCTATCTTGGAAAAAAATATATTAAAGCAGTGCTAAAATCTCCTATACTGCCATTGCCCAGTTGGTCTGTGACTACCAACATATGACACCAGCAATGCTTTTACCCATTTTGTTTCCTTTACAAAGTTGCTTAGGCAATGTAGTTAGAATGCTATTTTATTCTGGCCATGTCTTAAAATAACCGCAGTTCTTCCCATTCATAAATTTCCACAATGTATTCTGCATCACCCCTAAATAGGAAACCTACCAATGGGTTGAAGTGGGTACTGGTGAAGCGTAGCTGCATGGCACAGGAGAAGCACCAGGACACACAATCTGCACAGCTGGCTCTTGGGGCCGAAAGGCTCAGGAGAACGATCAGAAACATCAAGCCCATCCTGTCCAGACAAGGGAGCTCTGTAATGAGAAATGACAAATCAGTTAAAGTGGGGCATATAGAAGGGCAACCTCTACAGCTTACACACGGGCAGATCAACATCAGGAAAAGGTCACATGCATTTGGATATATCTGCCGATAATCATCCCATACAAGGTCCAGAGTTGACCACCCAGATATCCAGTAATATATAGTAAACAAAAAAAAATAGATTTTTTTTTTCAATTACATACACACATATACTTTGACAACAACAGTCTAAGAAAGAATATCCCCTTACTTTGGAGAGATTTCTTAATGCTGTTAAATTAAATTCCTCCCACTGACACCAATGATGAGGCACTATTCCTTCCACTGACACCAATGATGGGGTACTATTCCTTCCACTGACACCAATGATGGGGTACTATTCCTTCCACTGATACCGATGATGGGGCACTATTCCTCCCCCTGATACCAATGATGGGACACTATTCCTCCCCCTGATACCAATGATGGGGCACTATTCCTCCCACTGATACCAATGATGGGGCACTATTCCTCCCATTGACACCGATGATGGGACACTATTCCTCCCACTGACACCGATGATGGGACACTATTCCTCCCACTGACACCGATGATGGGACACTATTCCTCCCACTGACACCGATGATGGGACACTATTCCTCCCACTGACACCGATGATGGGACACTATTCCTCCCACTGATACCAATGATAGGACACTATTCTTCCCACTGATACCAATGATAGGACACTATTCCTCCCACTGACACCAATGATGGGGCACTATTCCTCCCACTGACACCAATGATGGGGCACTATTCCTCCCACTGACACCAATGATGGGGCACTATTCCTCCCACTGATACCAATGATGGGGCACTATTCCTTCCACTGATACCAATGATGGGGCACTATTCCTCCCACTGATACCAATGATGGGGCACTATTCCTTCCACTGATACCAATGATGGGGCACTATTCCTCCCACTGATACCAATGATGGGGCACTATTCCTTCCACTGATACCAATGATGGGGCACTATTCCTTCCACTGATACCAATGATGGGGCACTATTCCTCCCACTGATACCAAAGATGGGGCACTATTCCTCCCACTGATACCAATGATGGGGCACTATTTCTCCTACTGATACCAATGATGGGACACTATTCCTCCTACTGATACCAATGATGGGGCACTATTCCTCCCACTGATACCAATGATGGGGCACTATTCTTCCTACTGATCATAATGATGGGGCACTATTCCTCCACTGATACCAATGATGGGGCACTATTCCTCCCACTGATCATAATGATGGGGCACTATTCCTTCCACTGATACCAATGACGGGGCACTATTCCTCCCACTGATACCAATGACGGGGCACTATTCCTCCCACTGATAGCAATGATGGGGCACTATTCCTCCCACTGACACCAATGATGGGGCACTATTCCTTCCACTGATACCAAGGATGAGGCACTATTCCTTCCACTGATACCAAGGATGGGGCACTATTCCTTCCACTGATACCAATGATGAGGCACTATTCCTTCCACTGATACCAATGATGGGGCACTATTCCTCCCACTGACACCAATGACGGGGCACTATTCCTTCCACTGATACCAATGATGGGGCACTATTCCTCCCACTGACACCAATGATGGGACACTATTTCTTCCACTGATACCAAGGATGGGGCACTATTCCTCCCACTGATACCAATGATGGGGCACTATTCCTCCCACTGACACCAATGATGGGGCACTATTCCTTCCACTGATACCAATGATAGGGCACTATTCCTTCCACTGATACCAATGATGGGGCACTATTCCTTCCACTGATACCAATGATGGGGCACTATTCCTTCCACTGATACCAATGATGGGGCACTATTCCTTCCACTGATACCAATGATGGGGCACTATTCCTCCCACTGATACCAATGATGGGGCACTATTCCTCCCACTGATACCAATGATGGGGCACTATTCCTCCCACTGATACCAATCATGGGACATTATCTTTCTCACTAATACCATTTTCTACTGCCACTGGCCACAGTCCGAACCCCCTAAAAAATAAATGGAAATAAACTGGCCCTTTGCTTAGAAAGTTTGGAGACCCCTGCTCTAAATAATCAAAATTGCAGATGATATATTGACAAACTAAAAACACCACATTTAACACCACTTCAAATCCATAAAAATAGAATCTGGTATTCCGGATTAGATGTCAATTATTAGACCCTGCTTAGAGGTCATGCAAGTGGAATCTGCCTTATTCAAAGCTCATCTAGCATCTGATATTCTTTGTTACTCGCCCGAGTATGACCCTACCTAATATTTTGAGGGAATTGCGTATATATGGGGGGGCTCTCAAATTTCAAAATAAACTTGGCTAAATCAGCGGCATTCGACATCAGAATCTCACCCCAGGATCTTCAACCTCTCTCTGATCATTTCTTTTTCCACTGGGCAGAACAATCAATTACATATTTGGTTACCAAGATTACCAACAATCTTGCGGACCTTTATCAGGCGAACTTTGTTCCCCTACTTCAAAACATTACTTGAGACCTGAAAAATGGCATGCGCTGACGTTAACATGGTTTGGGTAGTCCAACGCCCTGAAAATGACTATACTCCCACAGATTCTCTGTTTCTGGCCTTACCTGTGAACATTCCTCTACCTTTCTATAAATGCATCCACTTCTTGTTTCAGGAATTTCTATGGTCCCACAAGCCATCTAGGTTAAAATTCCAGCCTCTCTCTCACCCCAAGGTTAGAGGGGATTTAGGCCTTTCAGATATAGCATGCTATTACCAGGCGGTTCACCTCATGAGAATTGTTGACTGGCACTGTAATGAGGACAAGAAACAGTGGGTGGCCATGAAGGGAAAGGACACTAATCAATCCTCTCCAGGGCATACCTTGGCTAACCTCCTGGCTTCCAGTCGAGGTATAGACCCACCCAACAATTGGAACCTTGATCCAAGTAGCTCAGTCGGTATTCCGCTCTACAGACCTTTACCCTTTGTGTTGGAAAGAAGCACCTTCCAGACACATACTTTCACTCCTATACAGTTTCCTAACTGCGTCTTCCGATGATGCCTCTCCAGCATTTGTGCATCATTGGGAAACTGATCTAGGAATGACTTATGCCAAAACAGGTAAGCAAGATTTTCCTTCTGACTCAAATCTTCCATAGCAAACTATTATCAGGAAATAGGATAAAAGATACTTGCTATATGATACCGAGTCACATATATACTCAACAAAATTGACTAACATTCCAGACACCTGTTGGTGTTGTTCTCAAGACGCTGGTACACTTGCTCATATTTTCTGGTTCTGTCCTAGACTGCGCCCCTTCTGGGAGGACATGACAGCCACAATTGAACAATTGACGTCAGTAGACCTGAGGGAGAACCCATCAGCCTGTTTGCTCCACCTGACGGAGAAGCCCGTCCGAAAGTACAAGGCTTCTCTTACTATCCACTTGGTGAATGCGACAAAGGCTTGCATCCCAGTTATGTCGAAGCAAACACGACCTCCAACTAGGTCACTGTAGTATTCCCAAGTCAACGATATTCTTCATTTGAAGGACTTAACGGCTACTCTTCACAACATGGAGGAGGCTTTCAGAGAAAGGTGGAGGACCTGGAGATACTTTACCTGCATGGATAAATATTT
Source organism: Staurois parvus (assembly GCF_062004578.1). Classification (NCBI taxonomy): domain Eukaryota; kingdom Metazoa; phylum Chordata; class Amphibia; order Anura; family Ranidae; genus Staurois; species Staurois parvus. The sequence continues at coordinate 971,312 of NW_028319286.1, forward strand.
AAGGAAGGTCAAGGTCAGTTTGAGACATGACCTGTAAAGTGGGCATATTTCCCCAAGGAACCCAATCTGGAGATGTGAACAACAACTTTCCTATCCCCCCCTTTTTCCTCTCTTTTTTTCTTACTACTTTCTGCTACCCTTTTTCTCTCTTAGTTCTTGAAAACGGTCTTGCCATAGTTGGTAACCAGAGCTAGATTGTGTGCAGTAATTGCACCAGACAGTTTACTTACGCAGCTCTGTGTAGGTTAAGTTCTAAGTTGAACAGTATGTTAGAATATTTATCTTCTTACATAACGGAGTATCTGAAGTACATCTGTCTTTTGATCCTGTGTGAAGAAATCTCAATGCTCATTTATGTGTGGAGAAATTTGGAAATGCGATGTAGTTATAAATGTTATCCCTTTGTATTACAATCCGATGCTCAAATCATCCTCTGCAAGTAGGGTTTGCATAAAGAAAAAACAAAAAAAAAACATATCTAGCATCTCTGTTCTATATACTTTTGAAGTCTAATGTGTAGGTTAATTGGTTCCTGTCTAAATTGTCCCTAGTATGTGTATGTATGAATGTGAGTTAGGGACCTTAGATTGTACACCCCTTGAGGGTTAGGGACTGATGTGAATGTACAATATATATGTAAAGCACTGCGTAAATTGATGGCGCTATACAAGTACCTGAAATAAATGTACAGAGCCATGCCAAGATCAATAGAGCTCTCTAAGACCCTTCAAAGATAGTTTTGGATGAGCCTCAAAAGGATCTCAAAAGATCACCAAATGATTTGAAATCAGCCATTTCACTGTAAGGAAAATAATCTATAAGTAGCATAAATTACAAACTGGTAATTAGTCCAATACTGCCTGGTTAAGCAAATTCATAAAAAACTGTGGTGCATGGTGGTGGAAATGTTATGATTTGCAGTTGCTTTGCTAATTTAGGGCCTGGGCAGCTTGCACTCATTGAGTCAACTCTACATTCTGCATCATATCAATGTGTACTTGATAAAAATGTGATGCTATCTATCCATAAGTTGAATTTCAAGAAGAAACAGGCCTTTCAAACACAATGATCCATAGCATACCAGCAAGTCCAAAGATAGGCTCAAAAAGAATATAGGGGTATGGACTGACCTACTGAAAGCCATGATCTGATTCTCACTAAGTTATTGTAGGGGGATTTTGAAATGGGCACTTTATGAACGGAAACTCAGAAACATCTTGCAACTGAAGGAATCTTACATGGAGTAGTGGTCAAAACTTTACATGGCTATATCAGACACTGGTGGGCAAATACAAAAATGTCTGAAGAAGTAATTTCTGCTAAACGGTCATTACCAGCTTTTGATGTCAAGGGTCTACTTATTTGTCTACAGTACATCTATTGATATACATGTTGAATAAAGGATTGATGAGGCCAAGTTTTCGTGTGTTTTTTTTCACAAGTAGATCATCCACAATCTTATGCAGCCATTTAGATACAAACAGTACTTACCTCACTCAGAAAGGGCTCAGAACCAAGTAAAGACAGCAGTCTGAAGTTCCTTTCCCAGTACAATTAGTAAAGCGTCTACATAATTACAGGGTACTAATACCATCCTACACTTGAAGCATTATTAGTGTGTCCCCTGATGGATAATGACCTACTTCGAGTCAACGTCAGTGAATGCTCTTGACTTCGGCAGGCTTTTACTTGAGCTGGCAATAACACAGTTGTGGTTACTAGCAGTCAGTAGTTTCTAGTGTGTCTCAAGAACATTGGTGATCGACAGACGGTGGGCAGGGTAGTAGGTGTATCTGGATAATGACCTCGTGTGTACACAACATATTGAAGTACGCCTGTTATCAAATTAGGATTTGAAAATAAAAACATCAAAATAATCATCGACCAAACATAAGGGGTACTTTTTAACATTACACATAAATGTGAGGCCTACTGCTGAACCTCCCCTCCATCTCCACTGGTTCACATATATGCGGATTGGATACAGTTTGAACTGCACCCCAATCCGCATGACATGTGAAACCACATTACTTCCTATGGTGCATGTTCACATATGTCCGGTGCACTGGCAGTGCGGTTTGAAAAAGAGTCATGTGCGATTTCTGAGCAGTGCGGATGCGAATTACAGGCTATTTACTTCTATGGGAGTAGTTTCTAAACCGCACGCTTGAACAGGATAAAATCCTGACCTAACCTTGTCCTGAACCTGATGTAATCCTGATATGAACCGCTGAACATCTACTGTGTCAATTAGCTGGGAAACCTGAGCTTCAATTCGTACCGCACATGTGTGAATCAGCTCTAAAAGAAGCATGTTGTCAATATAGAATTTAAAATAAAACAGGTCCCTGTGTCAGATGGGACTTGTAGTTTGTTCATTCACAGAAAAAAAAAACATGCAGTTGCGGAGAGAATAACCCCCACCTGCTGTCACAAGGGAATGGGGATGAGGGGGAGAGACAGCAATCACTAGAACAAGTTACATGTTTCAAACTAAGTATGAGTGGAGCAAGTAACATGTTCCGAAGGTGACTTATCCCTTAAATAAAGAAAAATTAAATTCAGGCAGCACAGTAGCTAAATGGTTAGCACTTCAGTCTGGCAGTACTAGGGTCGTTGGTTCGAATGCCAGCCACGTTGACACCTGCCTGGAGTTTGCATGTTCTCCCGGTGCCTGCGTGGGTTTCCTCCGGGTACTCCGGTTTCCTCCTACGCTCCAAAGACATGCTGGTAGGTTAATTAGATCCTGTCTAAATTGTCCCTAGTATGTGTATGTATGAATGTGAGTTAGGGACCTTAGATTGTACGCCCCTTGAGGGTTAGGGACCTTAGATTGTACGCCCCTTGAGGGTTAGGGACCTTAGATTGTACGCCCCTTGAGGGTTACGGACCTTAGATTGTACCCCCCTTGAGGGTTAGGGACCTTAGATTGTACGCCCCTTGAGGGTTATGGACCTTAGATTGTACGCCCCTTGAGGGTTAGGGACCTTAGATTGTACGCCCCTTGAGGGTTAGGGACCTTAGATTGTACGCCCCTTGAGGGTTAGGGACCTTAGATTGTACGCCCCTTGAGGGTTAGGGACTGATGTGACTGTACAATATATATGTAAAGCACTGCATAAATTGACGGCGCTATATAAGTACCTGAAATAAATAATAAATGCTGGTTTAAAAACAGATTAAAATCATAAAGGCACCTATGCATTTAGCACTTTAGCCTTGCAGCATGGAGGTCCTCAGTTTGAATCCCAGCCAAGGAACTATCTACATGGGACTTACATAGTCTCTCTGTGGTTACATGGGTTTCCTTCCACACGCCAAAGACATGCTAGTAAGTTAACTGACGCCAGTCTAAATTGGTCCCATTACGTATGAGAGATAGGGGCCTTAGATTGTAAGCTCCTTGAGAGTAGGCACGGATGTGAATGTATAGTTTGTAAAGGGATCCATAAATTAATGTTGCTACCTTAGATTGTAAGCCCCTTGCGGGTTAGAGACCTTAGATTGTACGCCCCTTGCGGGTTAGAGACCTTAGACTGTACGCCCCTTGAGGGTTAGGGACCTTAGATTGTACACCCCTTGAGGGTTAGGGACCTTAGATTGTACGCCCCATGAGGGTTAGGGACCTTAGGCTGTACGCCCCTTGAGGGTTAGGGACCTTAGATTGTACGCCCCTTGAGGGTTAGGGACCTTAGGCTGTACGCCCCTTGAGGGTTAGGGACCTTAGGCTGTACGCCCCTTGAGGGTTAGGGACCTTAGGCTGTACGCCCCTTGAGGGTTAGGGACCTTAGGCTGTACGCCCCTTGAGGGTTAGGGACCTTAGGCTGTACGCCCCTTGAGGGTTAGGGACCTTAGGCTGTACGCCCCTTGAGGGTTAGGGACCTTAGATTGTACGCCCCTTGAGGGTTAGGGACCTTAGATTGTACGCCCCTTGAGGGTTAGGGACCTTAGATTGTACGCCCCTTGAGGGTTAGGGACCTTAGATTGTACGCCCCTTGAGGGTTAGAGACCTTAGATTGTACACCCCTTGAGGGTTAGGGACTGATGTGAATGTACAAATATATATATGTAAAGCGCTGCGTAAATTGATGGCGCTATAGAAGTACCCGAAATAAAGTCAGAAGGTACTGAAGCCAGTTAGAAGTAGGAAATTGGCATTTTCAGATAAAAAGCCTATTCTTGTGATCAAGCCATTATTAATACACGTTAAGGAGGTAGAACATTAAGGAGGCACTTGAATCATCAATAGCTGAATAAAGAGAAATATTGTGGAGATTGTGGTGTGCGGCTTCTATTGATCAACATGTCTAGATGACAAGTGAAGACAGATTTGATGAGCCGGTACCTTGGGCATTCCCAGTGAATGAGAGAGGCACAGGTTTTGAGCGATGCTATAACTTTTGGAGGTTTACAACACTTCCACCTGTCTGAAAAATATTTGCTATATTTTTCCTTAGCATCCCAGTATCTAAAACACCAAGGGCTGCTGAAAAAAAAAAATTAACTAGCTTTTTTTTTTGGTGACCACTTTGGCCCACTCTGCCAATACTACTGGTCCATCCGACCCTCATTTAAACCTTGTACCTAGTGCAGGGTCCCAGAAACAAAACAAAGTTCAATAAAATAGCAGCAGGATGAAGGGCTAAGGCTTGTTTCACACAATGTGACTTTAATGTGATTTACTGCATTTATGTGGTGCAACTTTGATGTTACTTTACATAGTCTATGGGGCTAAGATGCACTGCAAATCACACCATAGTAACGCAGGAACCTTTTCCAAAATCGCACTGTTCTGAGTCGCATTGATTAAAACGGGCATCATTGAAAACAATGAGATTCCCCTTTTTCTGTGATTCAAGTCTCTAAAGAAGTAGCACTAGTGTGAGCCAGGCCTTAAAATTTCATTTTTCTTGACGTAGAAATAATTATTTTGGTTGATTTAGGCAAACAGGTTGTTCATTTTGCAATGGAATTTTTCCTTAGCTTAGTGAAGGTGCTGAAAATACATTTTAAAAAGAAAACCCAATTGGATGCAAGAAAAAAAAATATTTTCTATTGTACGTGATTGGATGGTAGCTTCACCTCCTACCCTAAGCTATTACTTTACAAAGTGAACACCCTATTGGTCTTTAATATATACACCCCTTGGTGTCCCAGACCAGATTCATTAGCTCCTCCTTTGCCAGTATTATTTTTTTATTTTACTAGTGTGCTTTAATAAAGGGAGTTCAGGGGGAAAAAAAATAACTAAACCAAACCGTCCAATATCTTGTCATAGTATGAAACAGAAAAAAAAGAGCTACCAAACCAGTTGCTATATATACAAAAGAAACCCTATACAAAGGGGAAAAAAAATCTTTATCACCGGAATCACTTTATGTTCTGCCTATACCTTCACTGGGGACATGGAGAACTTGTGTTGTGAACATAGCTGAAGACAAAGCAGGTCAGGAAGGAAGGCCAGGTTGTCATGCCAATACACGAAGCTTGCTCTGTGCCATCCACAGCATGAGTTATAATAAATATCCATGGAGACAGTCAATGTTAAAAGAATGAGTCATTATCATTGGATTCATTGGCAATTGCATAAAAAAAAAAAATAACTTTACTCTTGTGAGTTCAAGGGGTGGGGGGGGGGGGTCCTCTTTTTTTGGTGGGACTTTAACGGCACGATTTACTTGTATGATAAATTTCAACAATTCAAAAAAAGATTTTTTATATAAAAACAGTATAAAGTTGTATTTTTACAATCTTCAAAAATAAACATAAAGCTAAAATATATATTGCGGCGGTGTCATCAGAGATGGTATTGCAAATCTAATCATGGATCATGCATGGTTCACACTTGACGTGTTTCAAGATCAATAAAAATCTCTTCTTCAGAAGTGCTCAAGAAGGCATGATGTCTAACATATACATATCTATCTCTATCTATTCCATATCTATCTCTATCTATCTCATATCTATCTCTATCTATCTATCTATCCCTCCCATATCTATCTATCTATCTATCTATCTATCTATCTATCCCTCCCATATCTATCTATCTATCTATCTATCTATCTATCTATCTATCTATCTATCTATCCCATATCTATCTATCTATCTATCTATCTATCTATCTATCTATCTATCTATCCCTCCCATATCTATCTATCTATCTATCTATCTATCTATCTATCTATCCCTCCCATATCTATCTATCTATCTATCTATCTATCTATCTATCTATCTATCTATCTATCTATCTATCCCTCCCATATCTATCTATCTATCTATCTATCTATCTATCCATCTATCCCTCCCATATCTATCTATCTATCTATCTATCTATCCCTCCCATATCTATCTATCTATCTATCTATCCCTCCCATATCTATCTATCTATCTATCTATCCCTCCCATATCTATCTATCTATCTATCTATCTATCTATCTATCTATCTATCTATCTATCTATCCCTCCCATATCTATCTATCTATCTATCTATCTATCTATCTATCTATCCCTCCCATATCTATCTATCTATCTATCTATCTATCTATCTATCTATCTATCTATCCCTATCTATCTATCCCTCCCATATCTATCTCTATCTATCCCTCCCATATCTATCTATCCCTCCCATATCTATCTATCCCTCCCATATCTATCTATCTATCTATCTATCTATCTATCTATCTATCTATCTATCCCATATCTATCTATCTCTCTCTCTATCTATCCCTCCCATATCTATCTCTCTCTATCTATCCCTCCAATATCTATCTATCCATCTATATCTATATATATCTCCATATACATCCCTTCCTCTCTTTACTCTTGTGAGTTAGGGTGTCTTAGTACCCAAAAACTGTCACTATAATGATGGAGGAATGAAATGCAAACCTCCTGCAGAACAATGTAGTTCTGCAGAACATCTGGAAGCAATACAAGCCAAGGTGGATAATTCTGTAGCAGCTCACCCTAGTCTCAAATCATCAGGTCTTTTTAAAGAATCATGAACATGCGCTTCCAATCCAAATGTGAAAAAAAAAAATGTTCCGGGACTTGGCAGCAATGCTGTGGATAAGGGGGTACCACTTGTCGTCCTGTACGGGGCCCAGGCAGCTGGGTGAATTGGATGTGGGCAGGGAGGGTGATTGACATGGTGGGGAGGGCCGTTACTGGAACTGATCCCCTGTATGGCTCGCTCTGCAGCAGCTGAAAGCTGGCTTCTCCCTCCCACCACACTGACCATCACAATCGCGCCCCGTTAATGCAAACCGCTGCGGGTGTGTAGGTTAAGTCAACAACACCCCGAAAGCTAAACGAGGAGTTTATGTATACTTTAGCCCGGGTTCACACTGATGTGGTGCGGAATTCGTAGCATTTTCAGTGCGAATTCCACACCGCATCACAATCGCACCCCGTTCATACAAACCGCTGCAGGTGTGTAGGTTAAGTCAACAACACCCCGAAAGCGGTCCGCAAAACTCGGTGTGATGTGCAGAATCGGATCGCATAGGAGTGAATACCCGTGCGATCCGATTCTAGTGCGGAGCCAAAAAAGGGTCCTGCACCTTTTTGGTGCGGGTGCGGTGTGATTAGAGCCATACAAAATGTATGTCTCTAATCGCACCGCACACAAATCGCATGTGATTTTGCACAGGAATGCAGAGCGGTTACATGCGGTATACGGAGATGCATGTATGTGAACCAAGGCTGAAGGTTGTAAATTGAAAAAAGAAAAAAACAAAAAAGTTCCCCCTGCAAGTCAATGGGATAATGAGCTGGTATGCACAGCCTACTAGCACGTTATGAAAGACGTATGTTAAAACAAAGTCCTCCAGCAGCATGCTGTCACCACTGATAGGGCTTCCATCTTCACAGTCTTCCTTCTAGGATCGTGGGCTATGGCCGTCTGAATGGCCGAGCTGCAATGACGTCACTCCTATGCATGCGCACAAGAGTCACGATCGCAGGATGGCATATTCCGTATGTCACTGGTGGCAGAAATGGTGAATCTCTCCTAACGGTGCACGTTTAGAAGAAATTCCTTGTAGCTACAGTTAAAGTGGAAGTAAACCCGCTTTTGTATCTATTACCTACAGGTGAGCTTATAATAAAGCTTTCCCTCCTAGATTGTAAGCTCCCAGGATCAGGGCCCTCCTAACCCTCTTGTATTGAACTGTATTGTTGCTGTATTGTCTCCCGTTATATTGTAAAGCGCTGAGCAAACTGTTGGCGCCATAAATCCTGTATAATAATAATAATACCTGTAGGTAAAATGATCATCTCCAAAACATGCACCATTTAGGAAATATTCACCTTTTATGACAGCTGGCGCACGTGCTCTGAAGGAATGGCATACCCGTGCTGATCCTTCAGAACACTGTGCCGTGGCACTGGACTCCCACATGCGGGATGACGTCATTGCAGCTCGGCCAATCAGTCAGCCGGAGCTCACGAAGCAGGAAGGAAGACCGGGTGAAGATGGAAGCCCTGTCAGCGTGTTTTAAAGGTAAATCTTTCATACTGTGCTCGTTACGTGATGCATACTAGCATGTTATGACATTACCTTGTAGGGGAATTTTTTTTTCAAGTTGTGGTTTACTTCCACTTTTAGCTTTATTATAAGCTTACCTGTAGGTACAAGTCAGCAAGCGGAGTTAACTACCACTTTAACAAAATAGACATTGCTGCATACTACATCAGTTGGTTCTACTTGCTGGCCTGGGTCCTCATGTGCCCTGAGCTTTTGAACTAGGGAGCTGGACAGAAAACAAAAAACAAAAAAAAAACAAACACAAAAAAACAAAAAACAAAATACAAAATAAAACAAAAAAAAAACAAAACATCGCACACAAAATTTAACGAATGTGTTGAAACGCTACTAACAGAATCTTGTAAGGATTCGCTAAGTATTCAAGTTGGCCCTGAAAATATTAAAATTCAAGCTAGAAAATGTTGGCAACTATGCTGTTGTTGGATATTGAAATTAATTGGTCTGTTTTGATTTTTTCCATTTTGCTTTCTTCATTTTTATGGTACATGCTATTCTAAAGTCCTTGCCCGATATCAGACGTTATTGTGCAGTTGGAAGTGGGCTTCTATCCAATTGTCACAGCTATATAGAAGCAGGAGGCGATCAGCTAAAGTCATCATCATTCCCTACGTTTTCTGTATTGTCCATGGTCCTTAAATTGTCATTTATACCAATAAATAAACACAAAGTGGCCTAACCACACATGTCCTTGAGCGGTAAAATGCAATAAAACAGGCAAGAGTCAGATAGCCATTGAGGGTGATTTTAACATTGCATTGATGAGTTGGTGGACTGAATGGTTATGTTTGGTAGAATTAACAAGAATAGTGAAGAGTGACAGGTCAGAGGTTATAGAAGAGGAATCTGTTGTAGAAAAAAAAAAAAGTTGAAACCTCAACAAATATAAAATACATCTTTAGAAAGAAGCTGCCCATAGGTGGAGTGACAGGTGGCAAGATATCACACATGGTGGCTGGTACCTGTGAAGTATGCCTAGTCAACACCCTTCCTTCCCTTTAATTCAGTGGTCTCCAAACTTGGCTTGATTTTATCTAGCCCCCGTTGGACTATTCCTCCCACTGATGGCGCACTGTTCCTCCCACCCAAACCAACGACGGGACACTACTCGTCCCACCGACGGGACACTACTCCTCCCACCGACACCGACGGGACACTACTCCTCCCACCGACACCGACGGGGCACTACTCCTCCCACTGACAGGACACTACTCCTCCCACTGATGGGGCACTGTTCCTCCCACCCAAACCAACAACTGGACACTACTCCTCCCACCGACGGGACACTACTCCTCCCACCGACACCGACGGGACACTACTCCTCCCAATGACAGGACACTCCTCCTCCCTCCGACACCAACGACGTGACACTACTCCTCTCACCGACACCAACGACGGGACACTACTCCTCCCATCGACACCAACGATGGGACACTACTCCTCCCACCGACACCAATGACAGGGTACTATTTCTCCCACTGACACCAATGACTGGGTACTAGTCCTCCCACTGACACCAATGACTGGATACTAGTCCTCCCACTAAAACCAATGATGAGGTATTGTTATTGATGCCAGGACATTTTCTACTCCTACTGAGCTCTAAAGCTTGGAAGACGTGGTTCTTTGCTTACCTTTTCCTTCGACGAATCCTTTCACTATCACCAACTATGAGGCGCCATTCCTCCTGAAGAGAAACATTGGGGCACTATTCCTTTGATTGGCCCCGTGCTGATCACATGCACTCTCCCAAGAAAAGAAAAAAAAAACTCTAGCAAAACACACCAAACTGAACATGTGCAGAAGGGTTACTGGGTCAGTCTCTCTTATCAGCATGGACATTTGAACAAGAGGAGGGGCAGAGAGGACAGGATCAAACAGCGTTTTTACACAATGCAGAGGATTAACCCCTTAGGTTCTACGGCGTATAACAAGCATGCTTTACTGCATCTACAGACCGATTGTACTGTTGTGGGTTTAGTAACACTTTAATCACTTGAGCTCCTGAGGATTTACCCCCCTTAATGACCAGGCCTCTTTTTGCTACTCGGCGCTGCACAAATTCAACTGATAATTGCGCGGTCATGCAATGCTGCACCCAAACGAAATTTTTCACACAAATAGAGCTTTCTTTCGGTGGTATTTGATCATCTGTGCGCTTTTTATTTTTCACACTTTAAACAAAAAAAGGCCAAAAAGTTTGAAGAAAAACAATATTTTTTTACTTTCAGCTATAAAAAATATATAGTAAACTCAGTTGGTAATAAATTTAGGCCAAAATGTATTCTGCTCCATGTTTTTGGTAAAAAAAATCCCAATAAGTGTATATTGATTGCTTTGTGTGGAAGTTATAGCGTCTACAAACTATGGTATAGATACTGCAATTTACGCCATTTTTCTGCTATACAGCGCTGCGCTAGTTTAACGGACAATTGCGCGGTCATGCAATGCGGTACATAAATTAAATTTACACCCTTTTTTTCCCCACAAATTGAGCTTTCTTTTGGTGGTATTTGATTGCCTGTGCAGTTTTTATTTTTTGCGCTATAAAAAAAAAAGGCTGACAATTTTGAGGAAAAAAATATATATATTTTGGACTTTGCTATAAAACATGTCCAGTAAAAAAAAAAAAATGCAAAAATTAAATTTAGTCATAAATTTCTGCCAAAATGCATTCTGCGACATGTCTTTGCTAAAAAAAAAAAACCCAATACGTGTAAATTAATTGGTTTACGTGAAAGTTATAGCGTTTACAAATGGCGGAAAAGATACTGGGATTTTTAGGTTTTTTTTACTACTAATAATGGCGGCAATCGGCGAATTATGGCGGCGATCAGGGACTTATGGCAGCGACCAGCGACTTATGGCGGGACTGCGGCGGACATTCTGACATTCGGGGGAACTGACTTGGGGTCACTGACATCCCCAAAAACACTAATACAGTGATCAGTGCAAAAAAAAACCACTGACACTGTACTAATGGCACTGGGGAGGAAGGGGTTAACTTTATTTTGCAGGGAAGGGTTATCTGTGTGAGGGGAGTGTTTTACTAGGGGGCGGGGGGGGTGTGCTGCACGGGACACTGCTGATCGAGAGAGAGAAACTCTTCTTTCTCGATCAGCTCGTCCTCGAGCTGTCAGGGAAGTGACAGACAGCACAGCTACTGCAGCTGTGCTGTCTGTCACTGTTTGCCGCCGATCGCCGGGAAACAGCTGGTAAGGACCGGCTGTGACCCGGCGACTGACATCCGCGGCGGTGATCTGCGGGACAGATTGGGCGACGGCGCGCCTCGCACGCACCCCCTATCTGTTTACAAAACACACGTTTTAAAACGTGGTTTTGCCTGCCCGTGCCGCCCTGCCGCCGTATTTCTACAGTGGCAGGGTGGCAAGTGGTTAAAGAAGGCACAAGTTAAAACAGAACTTCACCACTGCATCAATCCCTTGCACCTTTCCCTCTTACGCGCCACCATCTTCCGGCTGATGCGCTGCTGGTCTCTCTCAGATATTTGGAATCTGGCAGAGACCAGAGTATATACATACACGCAGGGGGGTTTCTGTGCATAAATGCTACCAGATTCTGGTATAGAGGCACTCTAGCTGATTGTATCATTTGCCCTCCTAGATTGTAAACTCCCAGGATCAGGGCCCTCCTATCCCTCTTGTATTGAACTGTATTGTTGCTGTATTGTCTCCCTTTATATTGTAAAGCGCTGAGCAAACTGTTGGCGCCATAAATCCTGTATAATAATAATAATAATATATAAATCCTGTATAATAATAATAATAATTTGTGGGCATGTGTGGAAAATCTAAGCATATGCAGATCTACAGCACGCTGCCACCTGGAATAGCTGTGTTATGGCAATCCCAGTCTGAGCTAGGTAGCACACAAAAAAAAAAAAAATTACAAAAAATGTTTTTTGGGTTTTTTTTTGTAAGGTGATGGGGGAGAGGAACCCAAAAAAGAAAATGTTACTATATAGAGTTAAGTTCCCCTTTATTACGTTACAATGAGAAAATATAAAAATAGGAGTTAGGCTTTAAATGAATGAGTTAAATACGCCTTAATTAAATTTTATTCTGCAAATGAACCATCTACTGCAAGAAGAGATAAAATGGTCAATTGGAAATGGCGGTTAGGTAATTCATTCTGACAGACCATCTCCTATAATTACTTTCCACAACGTTTTATAGCTTTTTTTTTTTTGTGAAAAGGATGTGGGATGGAGAAATAAGGAAAGCCTTGTGATGTCAGGGTCATTGAAGGGATAAGACCTTTACGGTCTAATCTTTGGCTCTGGTGCTTTATTGTCCAGTAAAGAACCCCCCCCCATTAGGGACCTAAATCTGCGTCAGGTGATAAGAGGATGAGAGCACCTACATAATAAAACGCAAAGACTATGACGTCTAAAGGTTGTGTGTGCGCGCTAAAGAGCACTTGATGATGTTTGTTAAAGAGCACTTGATGACATTCATTAACGCCCCTGTGAAAGCCCTGAACAGCATAATTCTTTTCTGAGCTTTTTACGGATTCGTATCCCGAGGCAGAAATCCCACATTTGTGGCCATCTTAACCTAGGTTTGCCCTGCACAGGCTGATAGCACCAAGGCTGCATCAGATTTCAGCACTACTTTGTAAAACAACAACCCATAGGGAGTATTGAAGCATATGTGTGTGCTGGGCTGTGTTTTCCCGCACGGGGAAGCGCAATCTAGTGACCATGTGGATGCCACACTGGGAGCATCATCTGTGTCTGTGCAGCTGCTAAGTGCCCATTGACATTAATATTATTATACAGTATTTATAAAGTGCCAATAGTTCGCTCAGCGCTGTACATTACAAAGGGGGACAGAACATGTGACAGAACAATACCAATACAATGCAAAACATGAGGGGTTAGAGGGCCCTACTCTTTCGAGCTTACAATCTAGGAGGGAGGGGATGGTGGTACAGGAGGAGATAGCTGTGGGGGATGGAGTGGCAGGAAGAGTGGAGGACGTTGGCAAGTTAGCAGGGGGTGGGGTAGGCTTCCCTGAAGAGGTGGGTTTTCAGGGTGCGCCTAAAGGAGAGGAGAGTAGGTGATAATCTGATGGGTTGGGGCAGGGAGTTCCAGAGGATGGGTGACACCCTGGAGAAGTCCTGGAGGAGGGCATGGGAGGAGGAGACCAGGGAACTAGAGAGAAGGAGGTCTTGTGAGGAGCGGAGTGTGCGTGCTGGGCGGTACTTGGATATTAGGTCAGTGATGTAGTTCGGGGCAGTATGGTGGACAGCTTTGTACGTCAGTGTTAGGATTTTGAATTTGATCCGTTGCGCAATCAGAAGCCAGTGGAGGGATTGGCAGAGGGGGGGGGGGCGGAGATGGAGCGGTTGGAAAGGTGAATGAGTCTGGCAGCCGTATTCAGGATGGACTGAAGCTGGGATAGCCAGCGGCGAGGCAGGCCAGTAAGGAGGGAGTTGCAGTAGTCGAGTCGTGATATGATGAGGGAGTGGATGAGCTGTTTAGTGGTTTCTGGGGTTAGGAACGTGCAGATTTTGGCGATGTTGCGGAGGTGGAGTCTGCACGAGTTTGTTAATGATTGGACTTGGGGCTGGAAGGATAGGTTGGAGTCCAGAATGACACCAAGTACTCTGGCCTGCGAGGCGGGTTTGATGGTGGCGTTGTTGGACATGATGGAGAAGTCAATGGGGGTGGTGTCCGGGCTGGGGGGAAGACAAGAAATTTGGTTTTGGAGAGGTTCAGTTTAAGGAAATGGAGCGACATCCAGTCTGATATGTCGCTCAGTAGGTGTGTGATTCGGGCGCAGACCGAGGGGGTGAGGTGGGGGGTTGAGAGATAGATTTGTGTGTCGTTGGCATAGAGGTGGTAGTTGAAGCCGTGAGAGTGTATGAGTTGGCCAAGGGAGGAGGTGTAGATGGAGAAGAGAAGGGGCCCGAGGACAGAGCCTTGAGGGACCCCAACAGAGAGGGGGAGTGAGGGGGAGGTGGTAGCATTATAGGTAATGCTGAAAGAGCGTTGTGACAGGTAGGATGAGAGCCAGGAGAGAGCAGAATCTCTGAGGCCGAGGGAGTGCCTCAGGACTGCCTGCACAGGGATGCATGGAGCACCTATGCATCCCCATGTGATTAAGCACAATCCTCCACAGGGGTATGCTTTAGAATGCCCCATGTGAATGGGGCCTAAGAGACCAGGGCAGCACAGTGGCTAAATGATTAGCACTTCCCCCTGGCAGTACTAGGGTTGTTGGTTCGAATCCCAAAAACGGCACCACCTGCCTGGAATGTACATGTTCTCCCTGTGCCTGCGTGAGTTTCCTCCGGGTACTCCGGTTTCCTCCCACACTCCAAAGACATGCTGGTGGGTTATTTGGATCCGGTCTAAATTGGCCCTAGTATGTGTATGTATGAATGTGAGTTATGGACCTTAGATTGTGCACCCCTTGAGGGTTAGGGACCTTAGATTGTACGCCCCTTGAGGGTTAGGGACCTTAGATTGTACGCCCCTTGAGGGTTAGGGACCTTAGATTGTACGCCCCTTGAGGGTTAGGGACCTTAGATTGTACGCCCCTTGAGGGTTAGGGACCTTAGATTGTACGCCCCTTGAGGGTTAGGAACCTTAGATTGTACGCCCCTTGAGGGTTAGGGACCTTAGATTGTACGCCCCTTGAGAGTTAGGGACCTTAGATTGTACGCCCCTTGAGAGTTAGGGACCTTAGATGTGAATATACTATATATATATGTAAAGTGCTGCGTAAATGGACGGTGCCTGTAATAAATAATAAAATAAATCATGGGTGTTGAAAATGCTTATTACTGGAAAATCAATGAACATGTACAGCGGAGCTCTAATAATATATATAGCTTTAGGACATAAAATACTAATACATACTGCAAAAAGGAAAATATGTATAATCTGCCGAGTGGTAACAAGTTTTTGGCAGGTTTATTTTTTTTTTTTTTTAATCACCATCTGGGTCCCTGTTAGGGAGATTCGCTCACTCGTTGTGCTGGTGACCATTGTGAGGAAAAAAAATCTACTGTGCACAAGTCTACCTTTTAGAGTTGTCATCAGAAGAATAGAGGAGTACTGTTCAAAATGGAGATACTTATTCCAGTGACAGGATTTTCCTGGCATTTTCCTTTCACATCCTGTTGTGATTTCCTTTCACATCCTGTTGTGATTTCCTTTCACATCTGAAGTGGCAGCTTCATTGAGTAGTTCGGTTTGGGACATCTATCCAAGTACACAGTAGGGGACCTGTGAGCATCTGTAGGTGTCTGTACAACGATCACACTATGTGGTGCTCCCCAAGAGGCCGGTTGTATGCTCTTTCAACAAGAAGAGTTTCATATTGCACACAAAAGTTACATGTGCATGTAAGGCCCATTTCACATGGACGGACCGATCCATTGGACCGGTTTGTTTTTCAGGTAGAACCGATCAGACCATCCATTGCCTTCTATGTCGCAGCAGATGTAAATGGACATGTGTCTCTTTATACCCGCCTACATTCGATCCGATCCTATCTGCAAAAAAACAGACGAGTGGGGATCTGTTCTCCATCCATCTAGTGGGTCAGATGTAAAATGGACATGTGTGTTTATACACGCCTACATTCGATCCAATCTGCAAAAAAACAGACAAGTGGGGATCTGTTCTCCATTCATCTAGTGGGTCAGATATAAATGTGTGTCGGTTTATATCTGCCAGCATTCAATCCAATCTGCTAAAAATGGACGGGTGGGGATCCGTTTCCCATCCATCTAATGGGTTGGATGTAAATGGACATGTGTCGGTTTATACCCGCTTGCATTCGATCCAATCCGATCTGCTAAAAACAGATGGGTGGGGATCCGTTCCCCATCCATCCAGTGGGTCGGATGTAAATGGACACGTGTCCGTTTATATCCGCCTGTATTCTGATCCCATCTGCAAAAAAAAAACGGACAGGTGGGGATCCGTTCCCCATCCATCTAGTGGGCCGGATGTAAATGGACATGTGGCGGTTTATACCTGCCTGCATTCGATCCAATCCCATCTGCAATAAAAAAAAACAAAAAAATAGATAGATGGGTGGGGATCCGTTCCCCATCCATCTAGTGAATTGGCTGTAAATGGACATGTGTCTGTTTATACCAGGATGCATTCGATACAATCCTATCTGCTAAAAACAGACGGGTGGCGATCCATTCCCCACCCATCTAGTGGGTCGGATGTAAATGGACATGCGTCCTTTTATACCCGCCTGTAAGGCCCCTTTCACACGGACGGACTGATCCGTTGGACCTGTCTGGTTTTTCAGGCAGAACTGATAGGACCATCCATTGCCCTCTACGTTACAGCAGATGTAAATGGACTTGTGTCTGTTTATACCTGCCTGCATTCAATCCGCTCCTATCTGCAAAAAAACGGACAGGTGGGGATTCGTTCCCCATCCATCTAGTGGGTTGGATGTAAATGGACATGTGTCGGTTTATACCCGCTTGCATTCGATCCAATCCGATCTGCTAAAAACAGACGAGTGGGGATCCGTTCCCCATCCATCCAGTGGGTCAAATGTAAATGGACACGTGTCCGTTTATATCTGCCTGTATTCTGATCCCATCTGCAAAAAAAAAACGGACAGGTGGGGATCCGTTCCCCATCCATCTAGTGGGCCGGATGTAAATGGACATGTGGCGGTTTATACCTGCCTGCATTCGATCCAATCCCATCTGCAATAAAAAAAAACAAAAAAATAGATGGGTGGGGATCCGTTCCCCATCCATCTAGTGAATTGGCTGTAAATGGACATGTGTCTGTTTATACCAGGATGCATTCGATACAATCCTATCTGCTAAAAACAGACGGGTGGCGATCCATTCCCCACCCATCTAGTGGGTCGGATGTAAATGGACATGCGTCCTTTTATACCCGCCTGTAAGGCCCCTTTCACACGGACGGACTGATCCGTTGGACCTGTCTGGTTTTTCAGGCAGAACTGATAGGACCATCCATTGCCCTCTACGTTACATCAGATGTAAATGGACTTGTGTCTGTTTATACCTGCCTGCATTCAATCCGCTCCTATCTGCAAAAAAATGGATAGGTGGGGATTCGTTCCCCATCCATCTAATGGGTTGGATATAAATGGACATGTGTCGGTTTATACCCACCTGCATTCAATCCAATCCGCTAAAAATGGATGGGTGGGGATCAGTTTCCCATCCATCTAATGGATCGGATGTAAATGGACGTGTCGGTTTATACCCGCCTGCATTGGATCCGATCCTATCTACAAAAATACGGACAGGTGGGGATCCGTTCCCCATCCATCTAGTGGGATGGATATAAATGGACATGTGTCGGTTTACACCCGCCTGCATTCAATCCAATCCGCTAAAAATGGACAGGTGGGGATCCATTTCCCATCCATCTAGTGGGCCCGATGTAAACGGACATGTGTCGGTTTATACCCGCCTGCATTCAATCCAATCCTTTCTGCTAAAAACAGACAGGTGGGGGTCCATTCCCAATCCATCTAGTGGGTCAGATGTAAATAGGCAGGCAGTCTGTTTACATCCAACTGCCCATAGAGGTCAGCAGGCTGTGTCCGTCTTCTCATCAGGGATCAGCAAACAGACTCCCCGCTGAGCAGGCAGATCCATTGGCGGAGTCTACCTGTGTGAAAGCGGCCTAAGACAGCCTCTGTCAACCTTTCTAACCCTGAGGAACCCCTAAACAAAAAGTTTCAAATTTTGTGGAACCCTTACTAAAACCAAATGAATGGGGGTCAATGGGGAAAAAAAAGGCCCCTTTATATGGAGTCCGTAGGAAGAATGCCACCCTTACATAAAACTAAACAAAATTAGTGTCATGCTCCTGGCTTTACCAAGTATTGTAGTCCTGGGAACTATGAAGGCACCATTGAATGAGAAACCAATTAGCCACAGCTCAAGGAACCCCCTAGCAACCTCTGGAGGAACCCTGGTTGAGAATAGGTTACGTAAGATGTCAAAAATCCTTTCGTTTTCTATTTTCCGAGAGCATTACAGTAGATGCCGGCAGCTTTACGACAGGTTTGAGGATGGCAGCTATCACAATATGCTTTGTTGTCGGTGAGACATCTGGCCACCATAAAGGTTCAGCACCGTCTGACAAATC
>NW_028319286.1:1312500-1337500 GCF_062004578.1 Staurois parvus
TGATCTGTAGCGGCACCTACATGACAGACCTGACAGGAACAGGCGGTGCCGCTTCTGTAGGCAGGTGAGCCAGTAACAAGATTCCCCTCTCTTGGCTTTAAAGCAGGTATCACTGTGGGATGGCACTGTTCTGATACCTTCCATGCCTGGGTCCCCTTGCTGACCCAAGTGGCCTGGGCTTAATATTGGGGTAATAACCCAACCCAATCAGTGACTCCAGAATTCCAGACTCCATAATTAGGGCCATAGAATGCATTTGAATCTTTTGCTGCTTTCATTTTGGACTGAATGAATGTAAACTAAAGTTCATCAATTACAACATCCTTATTCTTCTCATTTCCAGCTTTGAACATACAGCTTGAAGACCTGGCTAAGATAAAGGGTAAGGCATTATGCTCGGAATAACATGGGGATAAAGACATTTTAAAATTGTACTAAAGGTTTTTTTTTTTTTTTTCCTTTTTTTAAATAACAAACATGTCTATACTTACCTGCTGTGTGTAGTGGTTTTGCACAGAGCAGCCTGGATCCTCCTCTTGTCCCCCGCAGGCTCTCCTGGCTCCTCCTTTCTGTCAATTGCCCCCACAGCAAGCAGCTTGCTACAGGGGCACCCACTGCCCCTCTCTCCTCATTGGTTGACTGTCTGTGATTGACAGTAGTGGGATCCAATGTTTCCCGCTTGCTGACTCAGCCAATGAGGAGGCAGAGACCCGGGACAGCAGAGGCTGTCATTCACTTCGCTGGATCTCGATGGTGCTCAAGTAAGTATTGAGGGGGCTGGAGGAACTGCTGCACATAGAAGGTTTTTTAGAATGCATGAAGGTAAAAACCCTTGAACCACTTTAAAGTGTTAGTGAAGCTTGAACCTGTTAGAGGGTTGGTTGCAAATACACTACACGACCATAATAGGTCAACACCCCACAATAGTCTTGCTGGCTTAGTAGGGGGGTGTGTTGGACTTCTGCAGAGAGACCCTTGCTTCTACACAAAGATCAGCAGGCTTACAGTGGAAGGCCTTTTTCCATTCAGGCTATAGGACTTTGCACACATTTTTTGTTTTGTTGCATCTGGAATGCATTCAGTTCATTTTAAACTGAATGTTAAGTGGAGCCTGAACCATCTGTGTGTAAATTATTTTACTATTTATATAGGGAGCACAATGGGTAAATGGTTGGCACTTCCGCCTGGCAGCACTAGGGTCATTGATTCGAATCCCAACCACAGCACCTCCTGCCTGGAGTTTGCATGTTCTCCCTGTGCCTGTGTGTGTTTCCTCTGGGTACTCTGGATTCCTCCCACACTCCCAAAGACATGCTGGTAGGTGAATTGGTTCCTGTCTAAATTGGCCCTAGTATGTGTGTGTGTATGAATGTGAGTTAGGGACCTTAGATTGTACACCTCTCGAGGGTTAGGGACCTTAGCTTGTACCTCCCTTGAGGGTTAGGGACCTTAGATTGTACCTCCCTTGAGGGTTAGGGACCTTAGATTGTACGCCCCTTGAGGGTTAGAGACCTTAGATTGTACGCCCCTTGAGGGTTAGGGACCTTAGATTGTACGCCCCTTGAGGGTTAGGGACCTTAGATTGTACGCCCCTTGATGGTTAGGGACCTTAGATTGTACGCCCCTTGAGGGTTAGAGACCTTAGATTGTACGCCCCTTGAGAGTTAGGGACCTTAGATTGTACGCCCCTTGAGGGTTAGGGACCTTAGATTGTACGCCCCTTGAGGGTTAGGGACCTTAGATTGTACGCCCCTTGAGGGTTAGGGACCTTAGATTGTACGCCCCTTGATGGTTAGAGACCTTAGATTGTACCCCCCTTGAGGGTTAGGGACCTTAGATTGTACACCCCTTGAGAGTTAGGGACCTTAGATTGTACGCCCCTTGAGGGTTAGGGACCTTAGATTGTACGCCCCTTGAGGGTTAGGGACCTTAGATTGTACGCCCCTTGAGGGTTAGGGACCTTAGATTGTACCTCCCTTGAGGGTTAGGGACCTTAGATTGTACACCCTTTGAGGGTTAGGGACCTTAGATTGTACGCCCCTTGAGGGTTAGGGACCTTAGATTGTACCTCCCTTGAGGGTTAGGGACCTTAGATTGTACCCCCCTTGAGGGTTAGGGACCTTAGATTGTACGCCCCTTGAGGGTTAGGGACTGATGTGACTGTACAATATATATGTAAAGCGCTGCGTAAATTGACGTTGATATACAAGTACCTGAAATAAATAAATAGAGGAGGATTGTCTAATTCAAGACAGGTTTTCGCCAACCATGAGCCTTTAGTCTCAGGGTCATTCCTTTGAATCACCTCTAGATGGTGCCAGCTATCTATTTTTCTTTATATTTCTGGAATCCGTAGACTTCAAGGAGACCTAAACTATAGGAGATATGTAGGCCGCGATTGCTGAGCCATCCTTGTGTAAACACTAGATACCTGCCTATTAAGCTGATTCAATAACTTCAATATTTGGTTCTTTGGCCTTTTACAGGCACGCAGAGGTGCAGTTCTGGCTTTATTTGCCATATGTTTGTTGTGGTTCAAGGATAATTTTGAAGTTAGAGAAAGCCAGGCAAGTAGCATTTTTATTTTCCAGTAGCATTAAGCTGATTCAATAACTTCAGTTCTCGGCTCTGTGGTCGGTCACAAACATGCAGCTCTGCCTTTACTTGGCGTATGCTTTTTGTGGTTAAGGATTCTGGAGGAATTGAAGCTAGAGAAAGTCAGGCAAGTAGCATTTTCTGTCCCCCTGAGGCTTTTTAACGGCTCGTTCTTTGTTTTGGCTCTCTTTAGGGGCTCTCTTACAGCTTGAGAATGCTATTGATGCCATTAACCTGCCAGCTGACGGGACTGGGATCACCAAAGATGGGAGGTAATTTCTCCTAATAACACTCCAGGATAAACATGTAGTTATGGATTTACCTCTCAATATTGGACACAAATTTTTACCAATTAGGCTGATTTCACATTGCAGCACTGCAGCACTTCTGAAATGCAACACTTTGGGGTTGATTTACTAAAGGCAAATATCCTGTGCACTGAAAGTTCAGTTGCTCTAGATCTGAAACGAGGTAATGCTCTTCTGATTTCTATCATCTAATCATGTGCAAGCAAAAATGCTTTTTTTTTAAATTTAATTTGCATGTGATTGGGTATTCTTTGCAAAGTGACGCTTTACCCCATTTATTAATCTCTGGATCTAGTGCACTTGTAGTGCACAGTAAATTTGCCTTTAGTAAATCAACCCCTATGTGTGTTTTTTAAATATGTTGCATATCTGCATGAAGAGCTCTTCGTTAAAGCGGAGTTCCAGCCATTTTTGTGTTTATTATAATTCAGCAGCTACAAAAACTGTAGCTGCTGACTTTTATTAAACACACTTACCTGTCCCTCGGTCCAGTGATGTGCTCACTCGCGTTGTCCCTTCTCTTCTTCTTCTCTCCACAGCGTCGGTATCTCAACTGTGGGAACCGCTTCACTGCCGGGTGCCCACTGCACATGCCCGAGTCACGCTGCGCCTCCTGAGTGGTCTAGCAGTCTTCTTGGACCTGTGAAAGTTACCAGGAGACTGCGGGAGGAAGTAGGGGGCCGAACTTCCTCCTTACTTCGAACTGAGCTGGAAGTGGGAGCGAGTACCTGTCAAAACCAAGTGCCGGCTCCCCCATCCACCCCAAAAGGTGCCATATATGGCAGTGGAGGGGGTGAAGAGGCAAACAAGTGGAGCTTCCACTTGTGGGTGGAACTCCACTTTAAGCATGCCATCAGGTGCCAGCCCCTTAACAATCAGCTATTCATAGATTGTGAAGGATGCCAGCACGTGGTTGTTAACCCGCCTGTGTCCTTACCAACCAATGATAATGCCCCCCCTCCCCTGAGTGGTCAGCATGCTCCAGCTCCTCTTGTGCAGGAGTGATACTACCAGCAGTGGGTGGGGGAGCGGAGAAACGGCAGGCAGGCAGGACAGCCAAGAGCAGAATGTGATTGAAGGAGAGGGGGGTTGCAGGACTGGAGGATCTGGATCAAAAGGTTGCAAAACTCCTGTGCTACCCCAGTGACCAGCATATTTTTGCCATGTGACCCAAACGCACCTAAAAACGAACTCTGGGTGTGTTTTGTGGTGCATTTCCCAGTGACTTCAATGGAAGGTGCATTATTTGTGAGCTTTTTAAAAGCGCAGCAAAGATGCAGTATGCAGGACTTTTCGAACAGAGCCGCAAATTCAGCGCAGAGATGTGAAGTCACATAGGGTTTAAAGGGAAATATTTTGGATGCGCTTTTGTCACGCTGGAAAGGCGCGTTCTAGCGCAAGCGCAGCAAAAGCATGTCAGTAACAAAGAGGTCTAAAATAGATATTTGATATTTTCATCTTAAGTTTATCCACTGTCTACTGGTTATATAGGGAGTGTTTGTGATCTCTAGTAACTGTATGCACTTGTCCTGGTAAATGTTGAGCAGTAATTTACTGTATTGTTGTGTTAATTGGTCTGTATTATTTACTCCTAAATCTACATACTTTGTACAGCAATATATTCTTTATTAGGTCCCAATAGATTTGATGGCAACATTGTGGAATATCATGGCCATTTAGGATTTCCTTACATATAGAAAGCTCATTATAACTGTAACAAATATTATTATTATTATGGCGGGGTTTAGACATCAGATTTAGTTCTACATGCCGTTGTGTAATGGGTCAGACTTCGAGTTCTTTTCCTCTAAGGCAGTGTTTCTCAACTCCAGTCCTCATGGACCCCCAACAGGTCATGTTTTCAGGATTTCCCTCAGATGAAACAGCTGTGGTAATTACTAAGGCAGTGAAACTGATCAAATCACCTGTGCAAAATAATGGAAATCCTGAAAACATGACCTGTTGGGGGTCCATGAGGACTGGAGTTGAGAAACCCTGCTCTAAGGTCATATGTTTTGTCTATTTGCAGTTACATCTTTGAGCTCCTTGGATACGCGGGAATCAATTACAACACCAAGACGGATTTACTGGATCTCTTGGAACAAATCATACAGCACGTTGGCGGAAGTAAGGCATTTCCCTGGCAGGCTTATCAAATGAGCCTTACTGTTGTCATTTCACTTATCCACAAAAAGAGAATGTATTAAAACATCTTCCTTTTGTGGTCATGTCTTGTCCTCAGGTTCTGGAGTCTTCACGAACACTTTCGGCCTCCAGAAGCTGTCAGATATTATACAGGTAAGATTTCCTTTTACTCTACAGTTGGGGAATATGCGTAATCCTACCCAAGTATTTGTTTTGAAATCCATATTCCATATGTAGTGGATTGTGATACACAGTCCACGTTTTATTAGATGATCAGTAAAATGACAATTTTATAGTCTTGCTACTTTCTGCTTCTTTCGCTTTAAATTCCTTACTCTCTTAAGTAAACAATCAGATATAAGTTGACAGAACAATGATAATTAAGATGGCGCCTTCATCCGGAGTCTCACCCGAGGTGACTCATTAGAAGAAAAGTATCTTTTAATGTAAACAACCCCCATAAAAGGGAATGAGTCGTTTTGGGGGACAATGATTGGAAGATATCAACACGGATGGAAGAACACACAGAAACCTAGTGGACTTTTCACCCCATCAATGTATATGCTTTGCCTGCATCATGAGACCTATAAATGTTACTGTTCCTCAATAAAACAGAATTTTAGGAAGTTGGAAAACTGCATTTATGTGCCAGTGTCTTACTTCTACGTGCACGTATTCTCACATTAATTAGGCTCACTGGTAGATCACAACAGCTGTGGTCGGTAAGTGACCGCACCCAAAACACATATCCTAATGTTTAAACAGTTGAGTACCAGCCTGTAAAATTCCTTCGTATAAAAAGAAAACGAACAGAGGGCGCACCGGCCTAGTGCATTACCATAAAAAACATTTATCGAAATAATAAAAATAGGTATCGTACTCGCAAATGACATAGGTGTCAAAGGCACATCATAAAGGACAACACTGCAATCCACACTACATGGAAATCCAGGGTTCCCATTGCGGATGGACAACAGACTAACGCGTTTCAAGGACTTGCCTCTTTCTTAGAGCCAACAAACAAAATGCCCGTACCTCTCTTTATATATGCTTACTAAATGCTGTTTCTAATACTGCACGTGGGCCGCCTCAGGCTCGCCCAGGGGCGGAGATAAGCATCATAAGCTGTTCTTGTACAACATCATAAATATAAACACAACCATGTAATAAACAATACCATGGTTTGATAAGTAATAAACTGACCACAAATATCATAAAATGCATGAAAGGCAAATCCTCAAAACGCGTTAGCCTGTTGGAAGTCCAGGGTTCCCATTGCTGATGGACATGTAGTGTGGATTGGACAGTGCTGTTCTTTATGATGTGACATTTGTGAGTATGATACCTATTTTTATTTCAATAAATGATTTTTAGGGTAATGCACTAGGCCGGTGCGCCCTCTGTTTTCTTTTTATGCAGTGCATTTGGACTACCCGGTCTGTTTAGAGCAGCAAGGAGTGGACATTCCAGGACATCCAAGATGTAGCCATAGCCCAAGCTGAGTCCATCCCCAAGCGCAGGAGTATTTGGGTTTGCTGTTTTTCGTTGTAAAATTCCTTCACTATAAGGCCATTTTTCAGGTTTCAGTGCTGTGATAGTTTGAGTGACAGTCACGCGACACTGTATCCAAATTAATTTTATAAAACCTTCTAAGATGGGTAACGCTTGATTTTGGTGGTATCCACTTCTTTCTGTTTTGCAGCAAAAGTTTTTAGTATCCTCCAGTCCTTTCCAGACCGATTCCTGAATGGGAGGTCTTTGTAGTCACCTCAGTGTCCTAATGAGAAAAGTTGCCGTGTCTGCTTCCCTTTAATAGTAGTTAAGGGGGAGTGTCTTACCATAAATGAAATTCCACTTGCAGGGGATGCCTTAAAGGATTACTTGCATTTTAGCACAGACCTCTGAGAAAATCCACGAGCCAATCGCACAAGCAGGAAAAAACATTTCTTGGGGCATTCTGCACACCAGTGTAACGAATGCCGCCACCATCATTTAAAATGACAACTTCAGGCTGAAATGGAAAGGCACTTCTTATTTTTAAGAGCTGAATTCCAGGTATGGATTTTAGAGTATACATAGGCATACACCATACCTTGTGGAAGCTGTAAGTCTCTGCTACTACAGAGATCGCCATTATCTTCCCAGGCCTGTGGCTGCCCTGCTGCATAGTGTTTTCAGGAATGCAAGGCATTCTCTGATTGGATGAGCTAGACACGCAGGGCAGTGACATCACTGGCCTAAAAGTTTGCTAAGGCAGCAAAAGTTCTGCGGTTCAATGACATTGTGCTACCTGTTTGTGTCTGATCCTGTGGCACATCCTTCAATCCAAGGTGTACATTAGGGCCTCTACTGGGCTGTAGTTCAGGTATTTGACAGTTGAATGACACAGGGTGAGTTTTTAGCATCATCTCAATTTGGAGAATACTTGCAAAAGTCTGTATGGCCTGGGATTCAAGGGGCCCCACAGACACACAGGGATTGATTTGATGGCTGACACAGGTACTTGTAGGCACTTGGTGCTAGCACTTCAGTGCTGTTACCCTTTTTTTTAGACCAAGCCAGATTGACCTTTACCATGACTGGATTGGACAATTTCCATTGGCAGTGTAAAAAAAACCCACCGGGTGGGAGAGAGGGAAATCGCCAGTTCATTGTTTTGCCCCCCTCACTCTGTTTTATGTGTTTTTTGCAGATTGTATTTAATATTGAGATTCCTGAAGGTTCCACTGCTGTCATCAACACCAAACAGGTCTCCAGGTACTACAAGGTAAAATGTTTACATCCATTATTATCTCTTCACTCTGTGAATAAAGACTGTTAGGCTAGATCTTTGCAGCAGAAGGTTGTAGCAATCTTCACTGTGAAACGGAACTGTGAATTAGACTGTCTTAAGACGAAGGAAGCCATTCTTAGGAGATGTGCCATTTTTGAGCCAATCGATTGTCTAGGGCAGGGGTCTCCAAACTTTTGAAACAAAGGGCCAGTTTACTGCCCTTCAAACTTTAGGGGGGCTGGATTTTGGGCAGTGGGTGTATAAAATACCCTGGCATCAGTGGGATTAAACAATACCCTATAGGCTTGGTGGTCAGTGGGAGTAACAGTGCCCCATTGTTAGTGTCAGTGGGATAATTAATTCTGCATTTGTAGTGTCAGTGGGAGGAACAGTGCCCCGTCGCTTGTGTCAGTGGGAGGAACAGTGCCCCGTCGCTTGTGTCAGTGGGAGGAACAGTGCCCCGTCGCTGGTGTCAGTGGGAGGAACAGTGCCCCGTCGCTGGTGTCAGTGGGAGGAACAGTGCCCCGTCGCTGGTGTCAGTGGGAGGAACAGTGCCCCGTCGCTGGTGTCAGTGGAAGGAACAGTGCCCCGTCGCTGGTGTCAGTGGAAGGAACAGTGCCCCGTCGCTGGTGTCAGTGGAAGGAACAGTGCCCCGTCGCTGGTGTCAGTGGAAGGAACAGTGCCCCGTCGCTGGTGTCAGTGGAAGGAACAGTGCCCCGTCGCTGGTGTCAGTGGAAGGAACAGTGCCCCGTCGCTGGTGTCAGTGGAAGGAACAGTGCCCCGTCGCTGGTGTCAGTGGAAGGAACAGTGCCCCGGCGCTGGTGTCAGTGGAAGGAACAGTGCCCCGGCGCTGGTGTCAGTGGAAGGAACAGTGCCCCGGCGCTGGTGTCAGTGGGAGGAACAGTGTCCCATTGCTGGTGTCAGCGGGAGGAATAGTGCCCAGTTGATGGGGTCAGTGGGAGGAACAATGCCACATCATTGGGGTCAGTGGGAGGAACAGTGCCCCGTTGTTAGGGTCAGTGGGAGGAACAGTGCCCCGTTGTTAGGCTCAGTGGGAGGAACAGTTCCCCATCTTTGTTGTCAGTGAAAAGAATAGCTCCCCATTGTTGGTGTCAGTGGGAGGAATAGTGCCCCATCATTGGTGTCAATGGGAGGAATAGTGCCCCATCGTTTGTGTCAGTGTCATTTTAAACATTTTTTGCATCCCCATTGCAGATTCTATGCCAAGCTGACCATTATTTACTACTATCTTTCCTCAAGGGTGGCACAGTGGCTTAGTGGTTAGCACTTCTGCCTTGCAGTAATTGGGTCATGGTTCGATTCCCAACCATGGCGCCTCCTGCATGGAGTTTGCATGTTCTCCCTGTGCTTGCGTGGGTTTCCTCTGGGTACTTCCTGGCAACCTACCCTGTAAAATAGTTGCTAAGAGAATTCATGGAAGAAGTCGCTTGCGAGTGATGGTCCATGCAATCGCCAAGGGTCGGATATGACTGAATGGATAGATAGATCTTTCTTCAGACCCGCTCTTTCCTCTCACAGTTTGCTACACTATTTGCGAACCCGCCACAGACCCCTATCCTTGACTGTCCTCTGCAGTCTGTGCTGCTAGCTGCCGGTATTCCCATACCCCACCCCTAGATTTGCATTCTAAGCTACTAGTCAACACAGAACATGGCCCTGACCTCCTCCTTGCGAGAATGTTATTGTAACTGCTAGCTTTTGTTAGAACACCTGCTGATGAAGATAGAATAACTCAGAAGAGCTGAACCCTGTGTATAAGAGAGCTCTGCATTCATTCAATGAAAGCAAGCCAGCTGTAACTAATGCTGGAGACTTCTTTGTCGTACGATACTGAGTCTTTATTAGAGAAAAAAAACAAACAAACTAAAGACTAAAGTGTTTCAGGAGTCATGCGCTCCCTTCATCAGGGTGAATTGTTGTGCTATCTCAAATATGTTTTATAGTAATTAAAGTGATTCTAAAGGCTCAAGGTTTTTACCTTTTTATGCATTCTATGTTGGAGATTACACATTATAAATTTCCCTCTCTCAAGCCTTGTGTGATGAACAAAAAGGTTGGGTAGCACGGCATAGGTGAGTATTGAAGGGAGGGGAGGGTGCCCTATATCACATTGCCCTTAATAGACTAAGTAACAGATCTTATTTAACCACTTGACAACCGGGCTATAGCCGAATGACGACTGCAGCACGGTTGTCCAGTTCTGGGAGGGCTCTCAGAATGCCCCCCCCTGCATGCCCTGTAGTAGTGCGCACCCAACGATCTCAGTCTTACGGACAAAGCTGACCACGTGATGTGGTAAAAGGCCAATCACAGCGGCCTTTTACCACGTGATCAGCTGTGTCCAATGTGTCACAGACCGGGTAAATGCAGTTGCCTGTTGTCGGCTGCACTTTCTTCATGCTGTGACGGCGTGAGGAAAGTACTGCCAATAACCAGCAATTGTCAGAAAACAGATCAGCACTGATCATCAGGGCACTGATGATCAGTGCCCAGCAGTGCCACCCACCTGTGCCCAGCAGTGCTACCCCCCAGTGCTGCCCAGCAGTGCCGTTAGTCAGTGCACATCAGTGCCACCAGTCAGTGCCGCCTATCAGTGCCCATCATTGCTGCATATTATTATTATACAGGATTTATGGCGCCAACAGTTTGCTCAGAGCCTTACAATATAATGGGAGACAATACAGCAACAATACAGTTCAATACAAGAGGGATAGGAGGGTCCTGCTCCTGGGAGCTTACAATCTAGGAGAGTGCAGCATCATTAGTGCCAGCCCATCAGTGCTGCCTATCAGTGCAGCCTCATCAATGCACATCATTGAAGGAGAAAAATTACCTGTTTGCAAAATTTTATAATAGAAACAAAAACTCTTTTTAATCATTTTTGCCATTTTTTTGTTCATAGCGCAAAAAATAAAACACCCAGCCGTGGTTAAATACCATTAAAAGAAAGCTCTATTTGTGTGAAAAAAATGATACAAATGTCGTATGGGTACAATGTTGCATGACCGCGCAGTTGCCATTCAAAGTGTGACAGCGCCGAAAGCTGAAAATTGGCCTGGGCAGGAAGGGGGTATAAGTGCCGGGTAGGCGAGGGGTTAAACAAATGTGTTGGTCGTATTTAAATAAATGTGTTTTTCTTGGACTTTTTTTTTATCTCTTCCACTCTGTGTTAGGTCTCGCTCATCTACCGTATACAAAGTCTCAACTTTTGTTATTGTAGAAGACCTCTTTTACAAATGGATCCGCGTTTCCCATAAACATTACCCAATCTTTGTGTAATTGTCTTCCTCACGAGCAGGTTCACATCCACCTAGACAACAGCCAGAGGAAGAAGCCACGGGGAGATGTGTGGAGCAACAGCAGGAAGCATGGAGGTGAGCCAGAGGTCATGTGATATAACTGTACTGAAGCTACCCTAGGGAGGCAATCACTGGTATTTGTAATGCACAGAAAGGTTTGCGTCGCTGCCTTTTGCAATTCCTTAGATTCCAGCTGACTCAATATATTCTAATGTTAGATTTTTGTTTAGATAAAAAAAAAAAAAGTGTTAAAACGGAGTTCCACCCAAAAGGGAAAGTTCCGCTTTAAAGATTGGTCCCCCGCTCCCCATTAAGGATTGGCACCTTTGGGGAGCGGGTAACCGAAATTGACAGGTACCCGCTCCCACTTCTGCTGCAATCGCCTAGGCCAGTGGTCGGCAAGCCGCGGCTCGCGAGCCACATGCGGCTCTTTACACGCTTTAATGCGGCTCTTGTGTGCCGGGCGCCCGCTCCCCTCCCTCCTCTCGGGCGGCAGGGACTCTGCAACGTGATCCAAAAAAAAACAGCCAGGGCAGTGCGCTCAAATGCAATGATTGGCCAGTCTCGCTGCCACTCACATCCTGATAGCCAGTGATTGGCTGTCAGGATGTGTGTAGGCGGGGCAGCGCGACGAACGTGAGAGGAGCTAGGCTCCTCTCACAGTCCGCCCTGAAGATCGGAACGGCGCGGAACACGGCGAGAGGAACGCGCGGAGCAAAGGTAAGTGAATTGACACAGGGGGGACTTGGCTTACTACTTGCTACTTACTTACTACTACTATATGAGGGATGAATTACTATAGGGGGGATGAATTAATATAGGGGGGATGAATTACTATAGGGGGGATGAATTACTATATGAGGGATGAATTAGTATGGGGGATGAATTACTATGGGGGATGAATTACTATATGGGGGATGAATTACTATATGGGGGATGAATTACTATATGGGGGATGAATTAATATGGGGGATGAATTACTATATGGGGGATGAATTACTATATGGGGGATGAATTACTATATGGGGGATGAATTACTATATGGGGGATGAATTACTATGGGGGATGAATTACTATATGGGGGATGAATTACTATATGGGGAATGAATAACTATGGGGGATGAATTACTATAGGGGGAATGAATTACTATGGGGGATGAATTACTATATGGGGGATGAATTACTATATGGGGGATGAATTACTATGGGGGATGAATTACTATGGGGGATGAATTACTATATGGGGGATGAATTACTATATGGGGGATGAATTACTATGGGGGATGAATTACTATATGGGGGATGAATTACTATGGGGGATGAATTACTATATGGGGGATGAATTACTATATAGGGGATGAATTACTATGGGGGATGAATTACTATAGGGGGGATGAATTACTATGGGGGATGAATTACTATATGGGGGATGAATTACTATAAAAACTTATTGAAACTAAAAACAGTGTACCATCCTATGTATTTTCAGTTTTAAAAATGTGGCTCTCAAAATAAATTTCAATCGTGGTTTTGGCGAGATTTGGCTCAGTTGAAAAAAAAGGTTGCCCACCACTGGCCTAGGCGATCCGGAAGTGGAAGGGGTCCTCCCTGTAGTCTTTTGGGACACGGGACAGGTCCCAGAAGACTACAGGACCATCCAGGAAGCACAGCGCTACTCGCGCATGCGCAGTGGGTACCCGGCTGTGAAGCCACAAGCTATCACAGCCGGGTGCCCACACTGAAGATGCCAGACTCCTGGAATACAGGACAGCCGGTGAAACGGGCTGCAGGGGACACACCGCGGGACTGAGGGACAAGTAAGTGGCTGTTTTGTAAAAGTCAGCAGCTACAGTTTTTGTAGCTGCTGCCTTTTATTTTTTGATAGGTTGAGTGGAACTCCGCTTTAAGGCCACTTTCTGTTTTTTTTATCAGTTTTTTTTAATCAGTTCAGTCACGTTTTTTTCGATCGGAAGCGGAAGTCCTACTCCACTCCCTCCCCGTAGTCTTGTGAGACACATGACAGGTCCCAGAAGACGACGGGGCCATTCAGGAAGCGCAGCTCTACTCGAACATTCGCAGTGGGCACCCTGCTGTGAAGCCGCAAGCTGTCACAGCCAGGCACCGCGCTGTACGGGACCTCTGTGTAAGGTCCCAATCATGTGATCACTGATTAGGCAATCAGTGATCACATGAATAGTAGTAAGCAAGATGTCACGTCTGATATCATTGCTTACTACTAGTGAAATCTGTGAATGATCACAGAGGTCACATGGTACAGGGCTATTCACAACAGCCTTGTACCATGTTGCAAGCTGTGACCAATCACAACTCTCACAGTATTTCTCAATGGCTGCAAGAATGCAGCCAGGGAGAAGGAGAAATGATTTGCTTTTATAGCCTTTATGGGTGTAAAAGCAATCCGTGTAAAAAAAAAAAAAAAAAAATCACTATGGTGACACTGTACTGATAGGGTGACAGTATGTTTAAAAAAAACCCCCATAAATAATAATATAAAAAAATAAAATAAAAATGTCAAAAAATGTTTTGAAATATTATAATTTTTGGTTATAAACTAATTTTTTTCTACTAAAAAGATAGATGAATACAGTTTGGCTAAGATTTATGAATAAAGATTATTTATTTGCAAAATTTTATAAGAAAAACACTTTTTTTTTTTTTTTCAAAATGTTTGGACTTTCATTTATATAGCAAAAAAATAAAAATCCCAGTGGTTAATAAATACCACCAAAATAAAGTTGTATCTGTCTCAAAGAAATGCTAAAAAATTCATATGGGTACAGTGTTGCATGACCGTACAATTGTCATTCAAAGTGTGATAGCGCTGAAAGCTGAAAATTGGCCTGGACAGGAAGGGAGTGAAAGTGTCCGGACTGGAAGTGGTTAATTGATTTTCCATTTGTTTGATGCAGGGAAGGTGCTCAGTTACTGGTGTTTCAGTCCTGGTTACACAATGCACGACCTGGTGAGACAAGGAGTCCGAAGCATCATACTGACCAGTGGGACTCTATGTCCCCTCTCCTCCTTCACCATGGAGATGCAGATGTAAGTTTTTTTTTTTTTGTTTTTGCTGGGGAATGCATACTATACATTGTGGTTTCCCTTGTTAACGTGTACCTGTGCTCTTGTTAGCCCATGGAAACCTCTAAACCCAGAGTACTCAAACATGTAAATATATCCGCTCTGCTCCTCCCAAGATATCTTCCTTTCTAGCTCCCTCATCACCTCCCTTGCTCACCTCCAGGACTTCTCCAGAGCATCTCCCATCCTTTGGAACTCCCTACCACAGTATGACCGGTCACCCCCCCACCCTGTCTGCCTTTAGGCGATCTTTGAAAACTCACTTATTCAGGGAAGCCTACCCCACCTCCACCTAAGAACTGTACTTGAGTCACCTCCACCAGATCACCCCCCACAGCTATCACCTTTTGTATCACCCCCCCCCTTCCTTTAGATTGTAAGCTCCATGAGCAAGGCCCTCCTATTCCTTCTGTATTGAACTGTATTGTTGCTGTATTGTCTTCCTTATATTGTAAAGTGCTGAGCAAACTGTTGGCGCCATATAAATCCTGTATAATAATAATAATGTCAATGTCAAATCGGAAGTCATTGGTTGGCTATGCCCACTTATCCTGCTTTTTGAATGAACATCATCACTGACCAATCGGAAAGGCGGAGGTGTACTAGAAAATAATAGAAAATTGGGACCATTGGGTGACTGCAGTAACATGCTGATGTCACTTTACATGGGTCCAGAAACATTTTACAAAGCTCATCTTCAGCAACTTGTAATGTTGAAAACCTTAAGAGGCTGTGGGGATGTAGGCAAATGAAGGGATGGATGCTGCTCAAGTGAAGGGATGCCCCACCCCATTCACTCATTTTGCCCCACCCTCTGCGGCTTGGTCACAGAGGTCGGTTCTGACCAAGCTGTGGGTGGGTGGGGAGAAATGCGTCAGCTGGCGTGGCTAGAACGGTGGCTGAGGCCATTCCTTAACATTGGACTCCTGGGGTTGGTTTAGCAGCATCCATCCCTTCACTTGTGTTGTCCGACACGGAAATCGCTCAGACTCATGCTCCACTCTTCTCTTTTGCCGGTGGGGTGATCCTTGTTGGAAGCCTAAAGCCCCATGTACACGAGGCACTTCTAAACGATGGAAACTGACTGCTGGAAACCGTAAGGTTAAAAAACGTCTGTTTAGCTGTGTTTGCATAAATCGTTTATGTGCGTTTGCGTTTAGAAGCATTTTTTAAAGATAAGCACAGGAGAACCTCCCAAATGCCCAGAATGCACTGAAAAGTGGTAAATTATTAACTATTTCAGACTGTTTCAGAGAAATACAGAGAGTAGAAGCAGAGAAAGCAGTATATGTTGAGATTAGCTTAGGTGTGAGTTGCTCATTAACATTTCTTTTGTTTCCAATGGTGGGAAAGGTGTCTGGTGGTGGGAGTCATTAAAGCCACCTGGCAGGGGGTCTTCATGAGGAATTTGAGGTCTGAATGGTCATTAGCATATCTTTTGTTTTCAAGGGTGGGAGAGGTCTGAGGTGTGAATGGTCATTAACATATCTTTTGTTTTCAAGGGTGGGAGAGGTCTGAGGTGTGAATGGTCATTAACATATCTTTTGTTTCCAAGGGCGGGAGAGGTCTGAGGTGTGAATTGGTCATTACAATGTGTGACAAACTTGGTAGGAACATCCTGTGTTCAGTGTTTTGTCCATCTGAGTACCTTGAAAACACTTCCCATGCATTTTTCATAATCGGTAAAGGCTTTGGACAGCATCGGGAACTGGAAGCGTTAAAAAATATTTTCATTGTGTTTTCTGCGTTCAAAAAAACTACTGTAAACTCAAATTCCTGTAAACGTCTGTAAATGAAGATGTGTACATGGACACAGGAAAACATTAGGGAGAGTTCAGGGGCTGCTGAAAAGAAACGGTGAACAGCTCCTAAACGTGAGTTTATCAGCTGCAGTGTAGAGGCTGTGGGGATATCCGAAAATGTTTAATTCATTATTAAAGTGCAGTTATGTTTTAGAAAGCTAAGACCATGCTAATATATTGCAAATAAAACACATGCATGTGGTAATGTGGGGGCTGTAAATCAATAAAAGACTTTTATTAGCTGTGATGATCCTTTGTTATTAAAGCTTAGCAGTTCTTTTTGCAGTTTTTCTTTTTACAAAGTACCTATAAAATGAAGCACCCATCAGCCACTTATGTCGTTATTCTCCTTGGATCTCACTCAGCTGATATCTAAGTCAGGTTTCCTTTCCGGCAGAGGTTTGGGATGTCTTCCAACATGCAATGGCAAGGGACGTTGGCAGAAATTACTGCCCGCCAAGTGCTGTTCAGCCCCCCCCCCCCCCACATGACATTACATACCATAACTCTGCCAAGGAAATAAACAAAGGCTGGCTTAGCAACATTCATTTGGCCCATATATCATCATGCTTTGCAAATCGTATGAAATTTCAGACAGTTTATTTTCCTGCTTTAGCTGAATGAGGGAAACGGGCCAGATTCAACGTATGCTTTTATATTTCATGCTTGGTAGTGACCTACCCTCTCTGATTTCTACAGTCAAGAGTAGCAATGTGAACGTTCCTATTTCTTATAGCTGGTTATGTACTATTTATTAGCTTTTATTTTTTTATTTTTTTCAGCCCTTTTCGAGTGTCTCTAGAAAACCCACACGTGATAGAGAAACACCAGATTTGGGTTGGAGTTGTTCCTCAGGGTCCTGACGGGGCTAAGCTGAGCTCTGCGTACGACAGAAGGTTTGTTACCCTGGTCTGAGTGCCACAGTGATGCCTTGCTGTGTGTGATCCCCGTTTAAAGAGAACCTGTTAGTAACTTGGGGGAAGATTTACAGAAACGGGTGTACTAAGAATCTGATGCAGATGTGCGTGGGAGCCAATCGGCTTCTAACATCAGCTTGTTCAATTAAACTTTGACAATGTAATCTGGAAGCTGATTGGTTTGTATGCAGAGCTGCAGCAGCTTTTGCACACTGCAGTTTCAGTAAATACCCCTCTTGGTGTCTCTGTGTGTCCACTTATGTTTTAGAATGCCCATACTGTGCACAGTTGATTTTAGCAAGAGTTGGGCACATGCTAGTTCAGGGACAGTAGGGATTAATGCTTTTAACTACAACCCTAGGGACAATATTGTTCCTGAAAGCCATATGCAAGCGTCCCTCCTTCTTTGGTGCACAAAGAGTGATTAAAGCGGAGCTCCACTCAAAAGGGGAAGTTCCACTTTTAGGACTTCTCTCCCACTCCCCATTAAGGATTGGCACCTTTGGGGGGTGGGAGGAGAGCGGGTACCCGTATTTGACAGATACCCGCTCCCACTTCCGGTTCGATCGCCTAGGCCAGGGGTAGGCAACCTGCAGCTGTTGCAGGACTACAAGTTCCATCATGCCTCTGCAAGTCATAGCTGTAACTGTCAGTTTTGTAATCTTTTGCAATGCCTCATGGGAAATGTAGTTCCACAACAGCTAGAGAGCCGCAGGTTGCCTACCCCTGGCCTAGGCGATTTGAATCGGAAGGTGTCCTCCCTCTTTCCCTGTAGTCTTTTGGGACACATGACAGGTTCCAGAAGACTACAGGACCATTCATGAAGCGCAGCGCTATTCGCGCATGCGCAGTGGGTACCCGGATGTGAAGCCGCAAGATGTCACAGCCGGGTGCCCACACTGAAGATGCCGCCCTCCTGAAATACAGGACGGCAGGCGAAACGGGCTGCGGGGGACACACTGTGGAACCGAGGGACAGGTAAGTGGCTGTTTTTTAAAAATTCAGCAGCTACAGCTTTTGTAGCTGCTGGCTTTTATTTTTTGACAGGGTGAGTGGAACTCCGCTTTAAACATCGCTAGTCATGAGAGTATTATGTTGACTACCATTGCTAACCTCTCCTTTTAGAGATAGCTAGTTTCCTGGAAATCAGGCTGCTGAGCTGGCTTCTTAGTCACCTAATTAGAGTAAGCATAGAGATAAGGACCCTGGAAATTCTGACACTCCTGTACACAATGCTTGTCCTAGACATATGATTAAAAGGTTTGGAAGCAATTTACAGCATAATAACTAGATTACTGAATGACTGTCTAATGGTAGATATACTTTAACCTGCTCCTCTGTACCCTGTGCACTAGGTGCTGTACTACATTAGTTTGGTAATGACAGGTCCTCATTAGTTATAATTAATTAATTATCTCTATCCTTGCTTCCACTCTGCCATTCTTGGTGTCCGAAACAAGAACACTTTTGGGCTACGTTTTTACTGGGGTTCTAAATGTAATTTTACTTATTAAAATTAAAGCGTTAGTTCACCTTTTCAGAATAAAATGTAAAGGCGAACTAACACCCCCTATACCCTACCTTTCCCCGACGTACTTACTGACACCACTGACAACACGCCACTCATGGGAGGTAAGTACAGTCGGGACTGGGGGTGGGGATGTTGTAGTGTTAGTTTACCTTTTTCATTTTTTTTCTAGGCACTAACACTTTAAATGTCATTGAAATCACAAACTTATTTTATAACAATCTAGAAAGTTTAAAGCCGACCATATCCTGATTGAAATTTGGACGGTTCAGCAGGACTCGGATGAATTCCGATCCATCTATGGGCAAGTTCCATCTATGGGCAGGCTGGTTGTACTGAAGTCAATCTATCGATTTAATACAATGAAAAGATGTGGGGTAACCGTCGGGTGATATAGGTCACACCCAATAAATAGAACCGTGCCATGTCCTGATATATGCTATTTATAAAAGGGGTGGACTTTATGGGCACAGAGACCAAATACGCAGAAAAGTAAAATCAGTGTTCCTTTATTTAACATCACATCACATATAGACAGTTTTTTTTATCAATTTACTTCAGTACAACCAGCCTGCCCATAGATGGATCAAAATCTATCGATTTGACTTCAGTAAAGCCAGCCTGCCCATATATGGATCCAAATCTGTTGATCAACTTCAGTACAGCGAGCCTGCCCATAGATGGATCAATATCTATCGATGGACTTCAGTACAACAAGCCTACCCATAGACAAATCAAGATCTATTGATCAACTTCAGTACAACCAGCCTGCCCATAGATGGATCCAAATCTATTGATCAAGTTCAGTACAACCAGCCTGCCCATAGATGGATCCAAATCTATTGATCAAGTTCAGTACAACCAGCCTGCCCATAGATGGATATAAATCTATTGATCGACTTCAGTACAACCAGCCTGCCCATAGATGGATCCAAATCTATTGATCGACTTCAGTACAACCAGCCTGCCCATAGATGGATCCAAATCTATTGATCAACTTCAGTACAACCAGCCTGCCCATAGATGGATCC
Organism: Staurois parvus; assembly: GCF_062004578.1. NCBI lineage: Eukaryota > Metazoa > Chordata > Amphibia > Anura > Ranidae > Staurois > Staurois parvus. The sequence continues at coordinate 1,332,019 of NW_028319286.1, forward strand.
AAATCTATTGATCAACTTCAATACAACCAGCCTGCCCATAGATGGATCCAAATCTATTGATCGACTTCAGTACAACCAGCCTGCCCATAGATGGATCCAAATCTATTGATCAACTTCAGTACAACCAGCCTGCCCATAGATGGATCCAAATCTATTGATCAACTTCAGTACAACCAGCCTGCCCATAGATGGATCAAAATATATCCATCGACTTCAGTACAACCAGGCTGTCATGTTTTTTCATATGATCACTGCCGCAGGTTATACAGTCATGGCCGAAATTGTTGGCACCCTTGATATTTTTCCTGAAAATCAAGTATTTCACACAAAAAAGGTATTGCATTAACACATGTTTTGCTATACACATGTTTATTCCCTTTGTATGTATTGGAACAAATATAAAACAGAGGCAGAAAAGCAAATATGACATAATGTCACACAAAACCCCAAAAATGGGCTGGACAAAAGTATTGGCACCCTTAACTTAATATTTGGTTGCACACCCTTTGGAAAACATAACTGAAATCAGTCGCTTCCTATAACCATCAATAAGCTTCTGACACCTCTCACCCGGAATTTTGGACCACTCTTCCTTTGCAAACAGCTCCAGGTCTCTCTTATTGGAAGGACACCTTTTCCCAACAGCAATTTTAAGATCTCTCCACAGGTGTTCAATGGGATTTAGATCTGGGCTCATTGCTGGCCACTTCAGAACTCTCCAGCGCTTCTTTGCCATCCATTTCTGAGTGCTTTTTGACGTATGTTTGGGGTCATTGTCCTGCTGGAAGACCCAGGATCTTGGACGCAAACCCAGCTTTCTGACACTGGGCCCTACAGTGCGACCCAAAATCCTTTGGTAATCCTCAGATTTCATGATGCCTTGCACACAGTCAAGGCACCCAGTGCCAGAGGCAGCAAAACAACCCCAAAACATCATTGAACCTCCACCATATTTTACCGTAGGTACTGTGTTTTGTTCTTTGTAGGCCTCATTCCGTTTTCGGTAAACAGTAGAATGATGTGCTTTACCGAAAAGCTCTATCTTGGTCTCATCTGTCCACAAGACGTTTTCCCAGAAGGCTTTTGGCTTACTCAAGTACATTTTGGCAAACTGTAGTCTTGCTTTTTTATGTCTCTGTGTCAGCAGTGGGGTCCTCCTGGGTCTCCTGCCATAGCGTTTCATTTCATTTAAATGTCGACGGATAGTTCGCGCTGACACTGATGCTCCCTGAGCCTGCAGGACAGCTTGAATGTCTTTGGAACATGTTTGGGGCTGCTTATCCACCATCCGGACTATTCTGCGTTGCAATCTTTCATCAATTTTCCTCATCCGTCCACGACCAGGGAGATTAGCTACAGTGCCATGGGTTGCAAACTTCTTGATAATGTTGCGCACTGTGGACAAAGGCAAATCTAGTTCTCTGGAGATGGACTTGTAACCTTGAGATTGTTGATATTTTGCCACAATTTTGGTTCTCAGGTCCTCAGACAGTTCTCGTCTCCTCTTTCTGTTGTCCATGCTTAGTGTGGCACAGACAGACACACAATGCAAAGGTTAAGTGAACGTCTCTCCTTTTTATCTGCTTTCAGGTGTGATTTCTATATTGCCCACACCTGTTACTTGCCCCAGGTGAGTTTACAGGAGCATCACATGCTTGTAACATTCTTATTTATCCGCAGTTGTGAAAGGGTGCCAATACTTTTGTCCAGCCCATTTTTGGAGGTTTGTGTGACATTATGTCGAATTTGCTTTCTTTCCTCCCTTTTTTTGTTTTGTCCCAATACACACAAAGGGAATAAACATGTGTATAGCAAAACATGTGTTAATGCAATACGTTTCGTGAGAAATACATGATTTCCTGGAGAAATATCAAGGGTGCCAACAATTTCGGCCATGACTGTAGCCAGCAGCAGTGATTATTGTATTCTGGTGGTGGGGAAACCTCCCACTGTCAGAATACAATAGCACAGCGGGAGGGATTCACCCATCAACACCAACTGTGTTGATGGAGGAATCAAGTGATTTTTCTTTCCATCTACCTGCAGTTGAAGAAAAGAAAATTTGCATGTGTGGACAGCCTAAGAGTATATTTCTAGTGGAGGACTGAAATGAAAGGAATTCTTTTGGCTTATTGTGTAATCATCTGGCACTATGATGAATGGTCTTGTGGTGACTAGATGTCATTCCTGTTGATTTCTGCTTTTCCTCTTTTTCAGATTTTCAACAGATAACTTATCATCTCTGGGAAAGACAGTTGGTAATAGTCTATTGTTTAACAATCTGATTCATTGTATTAAAGTAAAGTTGTCAAAGACCTTGGAAATCCAGATTTGAGCAAGTAGTGAACATGTGCACAGTCATGGGATTAAGCAAAGTCACACGTCTAAAATGTCATATATATACTGTAGATACAGGCAGCTTCTGTAAAAGTCAAGCTTGTAACAGATGCTGTTGATTTAGTTTTCATACAATTAAACCTTGGGAGTGCTTTTCTGTGACAGTTACGATTGCTTTAAAATGGTAGTAAAGCCTAGCACTGACTATTCCTAAAAACATTCCCTCTTCCCTGCATCCTGTATATCCTATATCAACAAAATCTGTATACTTAGCTTTTTTTTTTTTTATTCAATCCAGTCCGTTCACATGATCCTGCAGCTCCAGCTCCCCTGTGTGATGGAGCACTTGACAATGGCTGTGATTTCCAAGACCTGTGGAGTCATCTATCTATCTATCTATCTATCTATCTATCTATCTATCCCTCCCATATCTATCTATCTATCTATCTATCTATCTATCTATCTATCTATCCCTCCCATATCTATCTATCTATCTATCTATCTATCTATCTATCTATCTATCTATCCCTCCCATATCTATCTATCTATCTATCTATCCCTCCCATATCTATCTATCTATCTATCTATCTATCTATCTATCTATCTATCCCTCCCATATCTATCTATCTATCTATCTATCTATCTACAGTATCTATCTATTTGTAGACTCTTTAACTTTCACAGACTAAATAATGTATACAGATTTGGCTTATTCTTACCAAAGACGTGTCAGAATGCACTTTGGCATAGATTTATGGGGAAAAAAAAACCATTTATTTGCAAAATTTTGTAACATAAAACTAAGAAAACCGAGTCATCCATAGTGATCTGTGGAGTCATCCATAGTGATCTGTGGAGTCATCCATAGTGATCTGTGGAGTCATCCATTGTTGGCGCTCCCTCCTTTCCTCTTCAGCAGCTGCTCACTGTCACAGGAAAGCCAGAGCTGCAGGATCAAGTGACTGGACTGTTATGAGAAAGGATATAGAGCTGCTGTTGGTGACCTTCTGAAAATCTAGTTTCCTAGCTACTCCAGGCTTTAATGTTGAAGGAAAGGCTACACAAAACATATTTGGTAAATGATGCTTCTCCTTTGCTCTGATCCTCTCTGCGTTCTGAATCCTTTTTTAAAATTTAGGTTTCTCTAGGTGGTCATGTGACCGCAAAGCTCCGGCTCATCACTCTTTCCCTGCGGCTGGTGGTTGTGAACTCTTCTCCCAGCCAATAATGATAACACTAGGAGTTATATGTATGTACCCAAAGAACCCCCAGTGGGACTTTAATGCAGCAATAGGATCATACATATTATTATTATTATACAGGATTTATAGCACCAACAGTTTGTGCAGCGCTTTACAAAATGAAGGTAGACATTACAGTTACAATACAATTTGGTACAAGAGGAAACAGAGTGCCCGGCTCGTTAGAGCTTACAATCTAGGAGGAAGGGTTGAGTAATACAAAAGGTAATAACTGTAGGGGGGATGAGCTGATGGAGGAAATAAATGGCGTTTTACTAGGTAGAAGCGGGATAGACTTCTTTAAAGAGAAAGGTTTTCAGGGATCGTCTAAAGGTGGATAGATTAGGAGACAGCCGGACAGATTGGGGTAGAGAATTCCATAGGATGGGAGAAGTCCTGGAGGCGACATGGGAACTAGAGAGCAGAAGGTCTTGAGAGGATGGAAGAGAGCGGTTTGGTTTATATTATTGTACAGCGCAAAGCAAACCTACTGGCGCTATATAAACACTAATAATAATAATAATATTTTTAGACCAGGTTGGTGATGCAGCTGGGGGCAGAGTTGTGGATGGCTTTGTAAGTTTTTGTTAAGATGTTGAATTTTATTCATTGAGCGAGTGGAAGTCAGTGGAGGGATTGGCAGAGAGGGGTGGAGGACACTGAATGGAAGCCAGTGGAGGGATTAGCAGAGAGGGGTGGAGGACCCTGAATGGAAGCCAGTGGAGGGATTGGCAGAGAGAGGTGGAGTACACTGAATGGAGGCTAGTGGAGGGATTGGCAGAGAGGGATGGAGGACACTGAATGGAAGCCAGTGGAGGGATTGGCAGAGAGGGATGGAGGACACTGAATGGAAGCCAGTGGAGGGATTGGCAGAGAGAGGTGGAGTACACTGAATGGAGGCTAGTGGAGGGATTGGCAGAGAGGGATGGAGGACACTGAATTGAAGCCAGTGGAGGGATTGGCAGAGAGGGATGGAGGACACTGAATGAAAGCCAGTGGAGGGATTGGCAGAGAGGGATGGAGGACACTGAATGGAAGCCAGTGGAGGGATTGGCAGAGAGGGGTAGCAGACACTGAACGGTTGGTAAGGTGGATTAGCCTGGCAGCAGTATTCATGATGGACTGGAGGGGAGATACATATATTGAAAAAGACATTTGGTTAAAACCAAATGTCTTTTTTAACCAAATGTCTTTTTCAATATATATATGATCCTGTTGCTGCATTAAAGTCCCACTGGGGGTACTCTGGGTACATGCATTCATATAGGGATGAGCAGCCAGATACTCGACCCTTTTTGTTATGACATTAGGAGTTATAGACCTCTGCGAGACGGCCTTACGGCTATAGGGAATTCGGCACAATTTGCACAGGTCAGCTGATACTTTGCAGTCACTTGTGATTCCAACAGCAATTTATTGGAAAATATAAGCAAATATAATCATTTAACAGGTAAGTTATTGTGTAGCCTTTTTTTCTACTTTAGTACAAGAGTGTCACAGGCATAATCTAGGTTTTATTCTGGTTCAGTGATGGTCGGTAACTGAAGTTACCTAAAGCCGGAGGATTGGGATGATATCAGAGGAACTAGCATATCCAGGGCCAGGTCATCAACAGCAGCTCCTGCGCTTTTCCCATGTCAGATTTCGTTTTCCCAACTCAGAGCTTTCGACTTTCTCCCACAGTGGCACCCCTCATCAAAGCCCCACCATGCAGTATTTTATTCAAATTTTTTTAATATTGTTTTCAGGCTGGTAATTAGATGCAGTCACCTTGTAATTTGTTTGCGGTCATTGCTGACATTAGACGTTAGTAGTCATGCTGTTTCTACGGTTTGACTCTTTCGTCAGTCACTGATTTTGCATGCTAGACTTCTGGGTTCATTGGCAGTACTCTTATTTTGGCT